>NW_019028962.1:0-71010 GCF_002102565.1 Kockovaella imperatae
TTTGCGCAAGCTTTTGACGTGATTTTCAGTTTGCTTCGACAGCTGATCCACCTGTCGATCGACCTTTTGCACAGAGTGTTGGACAGCCATGCCAGCGGCATACTCCCTAAACTTGTAGATCCCCCTGACGACTTTTGGGTAAATGGCATTCAATCGCCATAACACGACTACTGGAGTGCTCTTCATGGGTTGACCGAAGCGGTCTCGAACAGGGGCATCGTTGAACGGTTTGAGAGGCATAAGTCGAGGTTCTCGTCGTGGATCCACGTCGTCCAATTCTTTCTCAACAGATATCGCGAGTTTCCCACGGGACCCGGCGGCTACCGTAGATTCTCCTCCGAATTTCAGGGTGTCCTCGAGGGTGACCAAGACTTGGTCCGCCAAGTCTTTGCGCTGACTTTGAAGATCACGATACGCGTCGTTCAAAGTCGACCACACTCGACTGGTCGGACGCCAGCTATCATCGTCAGGTCGGAAGTGCATTAGGAGGTGTGCAGTGAGATCTTGCACGTTACTGGGAACGTCGAGAGGAAGCTTGGATCCTTCGAGTCTCTGTCGTGACATAAGATTGGATCGTGATTGAGATCCTGAGAGACTGGTTGGGGACCGAAGTTGCTCGGGACTAGTCGGAAGCGTCGATGCGACGGCGGGAGGTCCTTCCTTGGCGAAGTCTGCAGGTCCACCAAAGAGTTCTGGGTCGTACACTTGTCCCTCAGCCACCAGATCACTGGTGTATAAGGCCGCGTGCATCCGCTGAGCGAAGGGTTTGGACGGGTCGTATGAGAGACCATCGGAATCGTCAGGATCGACCATGTCATCCGGGTCGTGGCCCGACCGTTCGGATTGCGGTTGGGCAGTGAGGGGTTCAGGCGTTGCCCCGGACGGCGCCTTGACCAAAGGCTCGCCAGACAGAGAACCCGCTGGCCTCTCCTGCATCTGGCGAATTGCTTGTATCGTTTGTGCCCGGTGATCTTGCATCATCTTGTACCGCGGAACCATGACCTTGTCCACGATGTAGAAAGCGCCTTCGACATCTCCAGTCTTCGCGAGGGCAATAGCGTATATATCAAAGTTCGTAGGGGTGAATCCAAAACCCTCCATCCGAGCCTCGTTCCACACATCCTTGAGCACGGCGTACTCGCCGACATCTGCCAATGTTTCCATGGTGATAGAGAGGCAGACAGCAAGGGTGGTGCTGGGCACAAAGCCCTTGACCGAAGTGTCTGAGCTGGAGGTGCCGATCAGACTCTTGGAAAGATCAATCGAGTCTCCCCGAAGGGTCTTTGCCATGCTCATGGCCGTTTTCCAAAGCTTCATCACGTTCTCCGAGTCCCCCTGTTTCCTATAAACGTCCATGAGACGTCCGACAGACTTCAAATCGCGAAGTTTGGGCTTTGACGTATCAGGAAGCGAGGCATCAAAATAGGCACGCGCATTTTCAATCTGTCCAATGTCTCCGGCGAGCGTAATCATGCTAGCAAACATGGCTTGAATCTCATCACCATGTCTGCGCGCCTCGACCCCGCCCTCTTTGGCGACCATATGAACTGCCATGGCGAATCGGTGCACTCGATCGAGCCTTTCTTCGGACGCACGTCCACTATCGATGAAGGACTGGGTGATGGCATTATACGTGGCGACGCTGGGGAGCTTGCGCCGGCGACGCATCTCGTTGTATGTCGCTTGTGCAAGGTCATTTTGTCCGTTCCGCAGATAGCCGTATAGTAAGATCGAGAATGCGTAGAGATCCGGTGTCGGCGACTTTGCAGAAGTCCTGGCTCGTCTGTCCATGCTTTCTAGAATCTTGGCGGCAGCAGCCATCTGACCTGCATCGCAATACGACAGAAGTAATAATGACCAATGAGAGTTGCTCGGATTGCGAATACCTCGGAAGACGGAGAGCACGATTGATGGTGGCGCAGCGAGCATGACAAATGCTCTGAGAAGCGCCCCTGCGACGGGTGAGGAGTTTTGCATTTCAGGTGCCAGACTTTGCCAGTATTGGGCGGCCCCGTCCCAGTCTCCAGCATTGACGTATGCCCGGATGATGGTCGCCGAAATGGTCTCAGTGACTTGAACCCCAGCACCGCGCATGGCGTCCAGAAGCACGAAAATGTTTGAGAGGTCAATCCGCTCAGCATACATCCACAGGAGCTGTTCGAATGTCGCGTGATTCGGGCCAACGTCAGACCGGAGTAGGGAGCGGAACACTGTCAATGCCTTGTCGGCGTCCCCTTGTTCGGTATAAAACTTGATCATGATGTTGTGTAACGCCACAGTGGGTCGAGTCTGAACAAGTCGTTGGTACAATCTCTCAGTCGCCTCGCTGGCGTTGGCCCCGGTATTCGCATTGGCTTGAAACAGGATGCTGAGAAGGCTCGGATCCTCTGTCCACTGAGGCCCAAAATTCTGGCCTAGAAGCTGTAAGACCGCTTCCGGGCGACCCTGTCGGGATTGCTTTTCGGCAATGGCTATCTTGTCGGCAAAGGTGGGAGAGAATAGCTTGTCGATCTCGGCGTACACGGTCGATGCCTCTGCGTACAGACCATGAGTTGCAAAGATGGCGAGCATTTTCGATAGATACTGGTGGGTCATGCCAGTGTGCTGACTCCGAGTCAGAGCATACAGAGCTTGTGCGTCTTCTGTCTGACCGAGCCGGAACAGTGCCCAACAGTGACGAGCCGAGGCGTCGAGCGGGATGGGCAATTTGTTTGTGTACAATTGTTCCACAAACTCGAGCGCGTCATTGACTTTTGACGAGTAGCGAGTCAGAGCGGTGTACATGATCCCAACTTTGTCCGAATTCTCATATTCCCACCCTACATTCTGTGCAAACCATTCGACTGGTCCAGGCATGGTGGCCAGGGCATTGAACATGATTTGGCGAAACAACAGCATAGTAGAGTTTCGTATTGTCACATCGAGGAGAGCCTGTCGAAAGGCTTCAGAGCTAGACATGACCATCTCTACGAGGTCTGACAAGCGATCGTTGCCCGCTAAAAGTTCGCGATACTCTACCAATAGTCGAAGTTGAGATCCCACGGGCCCATGATCAGGTTGTAGGGCGAAAAGAAAGTCGAGTCCCTTGGTCATGCTCGCTCGAGCAGCCTCCCAATGGCCTAAATGCGCAGATGTGGTGGCTTGAAAGAACAGCTGGTATGTGTCACCGACCGTAGGCGCTGAGATTGAGCCAGAAACCTCCTGAGCTTCCGCCGCGAGCCCTATGGCCGATTGAGCGTGTTCGACAAGCTCCGACTTTGCCTCCGAGGCTTTATAAGCGGTTCTAGCCAGAATGTAGCCAATGACAGCATGGGCAAAGGGGAAAAGTCCGGGATCAGAGGTCTTGAGATATCCTTCCTTTACTGCTTGAAGCGCATCGATCAATCGACCAGCGGACCATAGCCACTGTTTCGGTTCGGCCCCGACCTGACAGAGATTAACCAGGCGTCTAATCGACTCGATCTGGGTGAAGAAAGCACGGGGCTCGGGAAGAGACTCGATTACCGAGATGTATTCCCCTACGGTGGCTGTGTTCTGATCCACTAGCATGCTGTTGACGGTGTAGTAAAGGGGCTCTGAAGCGGCAGTCGAGGTATTGGGACTGTGCATCCCCAGACTTTCCAAGGCTTGTGCAATTCTACGCACGACTGCCATGTCGTCGGAATCTAGAGGAACATGGTGACCGACCGGAAGAACGTATATTCGCTGAGCATCTGGGGAGCGCAAACCCATGAGATCTGTGGAAAAGAGATACCTGTTATCATTTTCCCGGCGCGAGATGGACTCCCGGAGCGTCTGATCAAGGGCGTCGAGTTCTGAGGGCGAGAGCCCTGGAGCCTTAGAGGCAGACGAGCGGTTCCGTAAACGGTCATTCCACTTGGACATGCGCCCGGGCGCTTTGAGATCTAAGATCGACATCGTTTGTTGGTGTAATTTATCTTGTAATGGCGTCAACACACTCGATCTGTATTGAGGGCCACCAGATACGGGACTATCAAGAGCGAGGTTGTTGGCAAGATCAGGTGCTCTGTCTGTTATCCCAGCGGGCAATCCAGCTACTCGTTGGCGTCTGTTTGAATACTTATTGACCGATGATGAGAGAGGAGCCACTTTCAGATCCTTTGCTTCGAGTCGTTCATGGTATATCTCCGTGCGCCGACGTGCTTCGTGTGGGTCGATCAATTGAGGCCAACTTCGGCCGTTGAGGGGTTTGCCAGATTTCCATTTGGGTTCATAGTCCTTTGATGGAAGTAAAATCCGCTTGATATCCTGCATACGTCGATGCCCTGGCACTCGAATGCGAGCATCCAACACGCGCCGTCTAGCCTTTCTGCTCAAACCCTTGAGATTTATGGATGGGTCAGGGGCCGTGCGGAATCTCTGATCGAGGTATGCGAGTTTGTCTGACGAACATGTTAGCATGCGGTTAATGAACGAGGGCACAGCGAGACTTGCCATCTTTCTTTTTTGGGTTCTTTCTGGTATTCCCCAATATGTACCCAGCTTTGTACCAGTTGGGATCTCGTGTGAGTTGATTTGGATCATTGGTCGGAGCACCCTGATTGAGGATCCGCGTGTCCTCCTTCAAGACGTGATATCTTTGTCTCCGGTGGTCAAAATATACGGATCCATCTGAGCGTGTCATGGTCTGATGTCGGTGGGACGGATCACGGACTGTCACCCCCTCGAGGTCGTCGTAGATGGAATGTCGGGACGAGTTCGGGTTCCAAGGAAGTCTCTCCTGACGAAGCTTTCGAGCATATACTGCCCGTAGCTGTTCATCGTTTCGATCAATCGGTCTGTTGTAACGACTCTCATATTGACTTGACTCGGCATGACTGTCTCCGGGCACATCCCAAAACTTCGCGACTGGTTCACTTGCTCGCAAAGTCGATCCAGTAACGTTCGATCGAGATTCAACCCTGTCCTCACGAGAATGATCCGGCTCATCCGATGCAAACGCATGCGCACTGGATCCCGAGGCGTACGATCGACTCTGATGCCGGGACTTGGTTGACGGTCAGCTTGCCAAGATTCACGATGGGACCAGCACGAGAGCTCACCTTGACCTGGTCCTTGACGATCGGGGTCACAACCGATGATCCAACATTTAAACTCAGACCGTCTGTTAGCGTCGCGTAGGCTCTTGCATCCGTATCCAATCGACGTTGAACCAGTCGGAGGACATGAATGATCGTAGATGACGAGACCGACCCGACTTGCCCTCGTGCGAGGGAGGCGGTGAGTCGAGACGGTTTCATATGGTGGATGGCATGGATTCAATAAGACCTCGAAGGGTCGTAGAACAATGTGGTCGTGATCAGCGATAGGCCGTTGCTCGCTGTTCTGCTCTATGAAGATGGATGGATGGGATGGTCGATCGTTGTTGCATTTTTCGGACAATTGCAGCTGCAACCGTAAACGGCCAAAAATCAACAGTCACGTGATCAATGTGTGGCGGCAGGGCGGCGATCGAGTGGCCACCCAACGCACGCTGAGCTCGAGGGTTATGACCGACTGCATGGACACGCTGTTGAGAAGAACAGCCATGAGCAGCGTCTCTGGGGTACTAGACACTGGAAGAGGGCAGTAGTGCATAACGTATACAACATTGTCATGCGGCCAACGTGTTCGACCAAGGTCATTCGTCATCCTCATCACCATCACCTCACTTGCTAGCGCTCGTGAGCAACTTCATCATCTCCGCATTGTCCTTTTCCAACCCCGCCAACTTGTCCACACTCTTACCCATCTTCTCCAACAACCATCTCGCTCGCTCCTTGACAGCTGTACTCTTCCCAAAGATTGAGAAGAAGCCTTCGCCCAATCCTAAAGCCTCTTCACCTCCTCCCGTGGAGATGCTTTTCAGGGTGCCTAATTCCGCTTCGTAGGATTTGATATCGGCCTCAGCTTTAGCGATGAGGGCAGTATTGTATTCGATCTGGGACATGGCTCGGAATACAGGGTCTAGGGATGGATAAAGATTAGCACTGGTCGAGGAGACTCAGTCGACTCACCATTGACTAGCTGCTCGAAAGCATACCTGAATACTGGTTTACCCGGCTTGACCTTTGACGCACGTCCATCGACGTAGGTGATACTGACGAGTTCGTGTTCCTCCAGAGCTTTCAGACTCTGTTCAGAACCTTTGAAAGGGAAATCTTGCAGAAGCTTGGCGTAGGACAGCTAGATACTCGTCAGATCAAAAATCTCAGCCACTCTTGCTCACCTCGCCATTCTTTGCGAGCTCTGAGACCACCTTCCATGCTTGTTGCCTCGTCCAAGGTAACGACTTTGCGTCCTCCGCGTCGTCCCCAAAGGCCAGCTTTCTCAGCTCGACAACATTTCGCAAGACAATGTCGTCCACAGCTTCAGGTACACTTGCGCCCGTCCTGACTTTGTAGACCAGAGTCTCAAGATCAACCATTCGACCTCCCAGCTTGGTGATTTGATCTCTGTCAGCGAGAGACAGGGCAGAGTTTGAGGATTCCAACTTATCCCGGACGTAGGACAGGGAGTTCTCGTAATCTGCATCAGCTAGACTGACCGTGTTGAGCGGTTTGGAGGGGAGCGCTTTGGTGAGCGATTTCGAGGCGATAGGTCCTTCGGTAATGACAATGACGTGAGCGATCTTGTTCTCCACCAGACCGGCTCCCCATTCTGACAGAACGGTCCATAATTCACCCCTTGCAGACTTTTGGGCAAAGTTCTTCAGGACGACGATGGGTAGAGCTTGAATATATTCTGACTCGACGTCCAGGTCTTCAGGTGGATAAGCGGAGGCTGATCGTCTTGCTGATGGTTTGGCAGCGGTTGCGGGTTCTGAAATCTCAATGACATTGTCGATGGCCAGATCCCCATCAAATGTTGGCTCTTGACCCAGCCCCAGCTCGCTCATCACACCGTTCCCCGCGATACAATCCAATCGACCATCGTGCCATCCTCCCCGTCTGATCAAAGCTTGACGTCGCGATTCCTCCACCTCCACCTCGGCGCATTTACGAGCCTTATCGATGGACTCTTGGTGCTTCTCCCGGGTGTGAGCAGAGACGTCTTTCAGGGCCGTACCGACCACGTCGAGTACCGAGCGGAGCTGTTGGTCGATCGGAGTGGCAAAGCCAGCTGGAGGAAGTCAGCTTGTTTTCATGCTTCAACTCACCCTTTTGACCTATCAGACCGACAGTAACCAGATCGATGAGGCCATTCAGAGAGTTCAAGAAAGAGAAGACGGGCCAATAACCTGCAAGCGTATCAGCTATGTCTCTGGCAGCTATACACACCAGTCTGTTCTGCCAAGGCGCTCAACAGTGCCGAATCAGTCTTGGCCTTCGCAGTATCGGAACAGTCGATGACAAGAGATGGCCTGTACGATCTCAGCCAGCAGGACGTCAAGGGACACTCACTTTGCTTGCTTGCCAAGCACCCTCGACACGAGACTGGCTTTACCGCTTCCTGGCGGTCCAGTGATGGTGATGAATGTGCTTGGGTATTCGGATAACCACCTCTCCACAGTCTTTTCGGCTTCCACTCGGTCCTTCCAGGCGTTTTTCCCGAGGGTCTCATCAGGGCCGTCGGCGGGCCCATTTGAGCTGGATCCGAACGAGAATGATGAGGAGAATTTCGATCGGATCACTAAGGCGGTTAATAAGCATGGCAGTGGTGACTGGACCTCACTCTTGACGATCGAATAGCTCTCGAGATCAAAGACTCCTTCGAGATTGGATCGGACGAAGAATGCTCGAATAGGATCGAATAGCTGCAAAAAAAGTTCAGTCCTCGCACCTTACGATACTGTTTGACCCACCGTGTAACTCAGCGTCCCGATTAAGAAAGCGAGGGCGGGAAGGACGATCCTAGGGTGAGAGTTCAAGAAGTCTCGTATAGCGTGCGCTTTCCTCTGGCTCTCATAGTAGATTCGGAGTCTACTCAGTGCAATTGAACCTGGTGCGGTATCCCCAGTGATTCGAGCGATGAAATCGGCAGTGTTTGTAGGTGTAGAGTATCCATGCAGCTGGTGGCGTTAGTGGGATAGTAGGGCGAGTCTTTGACTCACGCAGTTGATGGCGGTGGTGGATGGAGAAAGGTGGCCAAAGGTGACTGTCGCTGCTCGAAGTGATCCCGCAGCAGCTGGAGATGGCGGCACGATATCTTTGAGTCGGCCGTAGGGCTGATCAAGGTGGGTCAGCTAAGGCCCCAGTTCGCCTAGACGAACTCACCCTGAACAGCACGTACAGCATCTCTTGTGAGACGTCTGGACCCTCAAACTCGACTCGCAAATGAGGTGATGGGAATCGGTGCATGTCCTATGGTGAGGTCAGCGTTGTCATCGTGCCCGGTTTTCCTCACCTCGGTCCATTGTCTGCCCTTGACCAACCATACTCTGCCATTGCCCACCAGCTCCTGTACGCCTTTCAAGCCAGATCCTGTTCCGAGGACCGACGTCCCTGACGAGTTGTCTTCGCCCTGACCCACAAACGTGATACCTGGCTTTTCGATCCCTCTAGAATACAACGTATGTCCCGCTGCGAGATTCTTCTCGATCCATCGTGGTTGGCCCCATTCACCGAGCCAATGGGGTATGCCGCCGTGCTTCTGAGCAGATTGGATGAATTGAGGGATAAAGAATCGTGCAGGGTTGTTCTTTGACTTGCCAACCTCGGGAAGAGCTCCAAACATGGTCGCTGTGGTCTCCGCTTCGACTCTTGACACTTCTTCACCTTCCTTGGGCGGCGGAGGAGGGATATATGAAAAGTGTAGAAAGACACCTCCATCTTTCCTCGCTATCTCCCATGACTCTACTCTGAAACCGTTGCCAGAGATCTCAGAGGCTATATCGTGAAGTCGCTCCATCATGCCTTGTTCTCTGAAGAAGGCCAGGGCGGGTCGAGGATCAAATCGGCCAAGCGTGATAGGGAAGACATTGGAAATGTAGAGGGAGGATGGGATCCGGCGAGACTCTTCGGATGGAGGAGGAGTCGATGATGACGTTGTCTGTGGTGGTGGGTTATCCGGATCGTTGGGTAGAGGAGTGATGGGAACGGGTGGAAGAGGTTGGTCTTGAGGTAGTGGAGGAGGGGTGGTAGTTCCATCGGCGGCGGAAGAGGCAGTCGAATTGACATGGTCATCCCTAGAGGTACTTTCTAGCCGACGCAAAGGAGCGGCCAGCAGCGGTATTCTCCATCCAGCCTGCGTCGCTCTACGTCTCAATGGATGTTTCAGTGGATAGATCAGTGGCCTGAGCATGCTGCCAGTGTATATGTTCAATGTCAAAAGACAGAGCTTCTCGGACTCACTCGCTGTGCCGCTTTGCCGAGTCATAGACGTCATATTTTGGTTTTGGGATTCATTGAGTATCTATTCTGGACACTCGTGGGCTGCTGCTGCTGCTGCAGCTACTGCTGCTTGAGCATGCTACTTGAGTACTGTACTCTCATCAGTCGTTGATTCCGAGGGCGCGTCGTGCTCGTAAGCTGAGAAGACAGGATGGATCAAGTCAAGTGGGTCTGGGGTATAGGGTCCATCCCTCTGTACCACCTTCATGCTGACATCTCTCTGACTTTTTCATAGGGTTCTACTATTTGACTGCTTCGGGGTGAGAGCAATAGAGATAATGTTGCAGCTTCTCTGCAGGACCATTGCTGACATGGCCCTCGTCTGCTGTTCAGACCCTCATAGTGAGTTCTAGGCCCCTCTTGAGGTCCCTGTTTTGAAGCTCAATCTGACGCTGCTGCACCTCTTAGGACTGGGAACGAGGCATGTACGAAAACATCGGTCCTCTTCTTGAGCAAAAAACATGCCCAACCGTCGAAGAAGTCATCACATCGCTTGTCAATGAGCAGACGCCGATCCAGAATGCAGATAAGACGATGCCATACCCTATTGTGTGAGTACAGCATCTTAGACCCACCACCCAGCTCTGACACCCCCATCACAGTCTTCAGGAATCCTACCGTCAGCTGATTGCAAAGTTCCGACTACACTATGATCAAGACGACGCAGAGGCATTAGGCGATTCCGTGACGAGCTGGCCAGTGTTTTCAGATACTGGTGATTGCCTGGCGAGGCTGAGGGATTTGGGGCTCAAGTTGGTCATTTTGACCAATGTAGACGGGGATAGTTTTGACCAGTGAGCGGGCTCCACTTGTTGGGGAAAGGCGCTGACAGGCGAACCAGATTGCAACAGACGCTGGAAGAATGCAGTGGTATCAAGTTTGACGCCATCTACACTGCGGATGAGAGTAGGTCGAGCTCCAGGCGCGCTGATCTATCTATTGCTTATGTCTCTTCTCTCCCCAGTCGGGAGTCATAAACCTGATCTGAGAAACTTTGACTACGCCCTGAACGATCTATCAGAGAGCTTCAATGTGTCTCGAGGCCAAGTCCTCTGCGTGGCACAGAACAAGCTGATAGATATCGAGCCGTGAGTGAAGAGAATCCCCTCCAACGAAGCCATCCCACATCCTCATAGGATGACCTGGGGGAGCATATCCGATGCCCGTTGTCTAGACCTCTCATCGTGCTGACTTGTTACGTCCCAGGGCCAACAAAATTGGTATCCGTTGCGCGAGAATCAATCGCCCAGGCGTCCTTACAGGGCACCGGGGATCTATAGATTATACAAAGGCCGATTTTGAATTCGCCAGTCTGGAGGAATTTACAGAGGAGATGGAGAGGGTACATGATGGTGTCTAGGGGATGAGAGAACGGCAGGAATACCATGGTTGTCAGCTGTAGCGTATAGAGTACGATGATCTATGTATATGTTGTGTCAGTACGTTGCACAATATCAATCCCGCCGTCGCCCTCGGTCACTTTGGAAAATCATTTTTACGTCAACCGCCGAGTTCCACCCCATTGGCATTCGACAACACTGACCACTCATCAGTCTGGGTTCAGCTGCTCACGAGTCTGTGGGCGATAGCTGGACAGTGCTCAATACACTGCTAGAAGTGTAACCTCGTCGTCGAGCATAACTTGTATCCTTAAATCAGAGGGGATCACAACTTTCACCCTTTCTCCATCATGGCCTCTCTTCGGACATCCTTGAACACAGTTCGGAATCTCCTGACTCCCCGTCATCTCTCTCTCCAAGCGACCAACAATCAATTATCGACCACGCCTGGCCCCAACAGTATGCTACGTCGGTCTTTACATCAAAGTAGGACTTCCAAACTGGCCAGTCCCACCTCTTCAACCTCTACCTCATCCTCCAGATTGTCATCCACACCACACGTTTCCAACGGACCTCGACCGACTGGATCGACAGCATCGTCTTCATCTACATCCAGTACAGGCGGCTCATCCTCTGGGAAAAAGCCTCCCAGTCGTCATCTCATATGGTACAGGGAGATCGTCCCGGGTGAGTGGCCTTAGATTTCAGGCCCCTCGCCATTGGCCCCCCCCCCCCCCCCCTCTTTTCTTCCAGTAGATCAACCTCGCTGACTATCCATCCATTCCTTAGCCATGCTCCCCATCATCTTTCTCTCCTCCACCATCTTCCTCTCCTTGACACTCGTTCGGACCCATTTGTCCCATCGGAAATCCCTCGAGGAATCCACGGCCAAGATTCAAGAGCTGGAACTCCAACTTGCCAAACTCAGAAGAGAACAACGTATAGCGAGGGAGAGGGAGAAGAGGGAACGGGAGAGGATATTGCCCTTGCTCGTTGGCAGAGTATTGAAAAAGGTCGGTGTGGTAGGCCACGAGGAAGAAATGGAGGTGGGAGCAGAGGAAGACGAGAGGCTGGTGGTGTAGTGGGCACACCATCGGGTAGAGTCCTGGTCGAATCCATCTCGCGCAAACATGAGGCCGTGGCGATGACGAGCCCAGCGACAAGCCCATGATACCTCCGTGCACTCGGACCTGCTAGCTCGAGCTCGCGTTGTAGATATGAGAAAAATTCAGCATCAACAGAGAGCTTCTGCTTCCACCTCCTTGGAGCAATCTAACCTCGATCGCTCGCCAAGGACAGATCTTGACTCTTTGTGTGCCATTCCATTGCATGTGTCATCATGAGTTTGACTCGTCTACTGCATCTCGACATCGTCTCCGCTCCCCCCAGTCCCGCTAGACGGGGCGTCACCCGATGCAGGAGCAGACGCCGCCTCGGTAGACGAACTGTCACCGCCCGTAGCCGCTGTGCTGTCAGTCGCCTCTGCTCCGCCCTCAGTCGTCGCCTCAGGAGCCGGAGCCGCCTCTTGAGGTCCATCTTCCGGTTCTCCACGGCTTCTCCTCCAAGCTCTCAACAGTCGATCGACGTGTTCGTTCTCCCATACTCTAAAATTGCCTCTCTTTGCAGCTCCGCTAATAGAGATATCCTCCACCTCGTCAGATGAGGGACCAATGATGGCGATACTGGTATTTTGTATGGTGAGGAATTTGTCCTGCTGTAGTGTATCGTGAAGGGCTGAGAGACCATGATTGATGAGTTCAGGCAGGGAAGCTGAGCACAGAAGTGAGCTTGGGACTCGAGACGGACAGACAACTTGCCATTTTCAAACGATTCGAAGTTCTTCTCCAAGTACGTTTTTGCGCTTTGACTTCGTGCGCCGATCGAGTGGGCATAATACTCGAATGTGGTGCCAGCGGGGGAGAATTCGAAGAGGTGGGGTCCAGTCTCCTGATGAAATGGTGAGCTCCATGTGACTTGTCACCCCTTTTTGCTCACATCACGGCCAATGACCAGGAATCCCACTCCATAAGGTCTGCGACCGTACTGCTGGGTGTTGTTTTGGGCACCTGGATGACGATGAGCTAAACCCCATTGTGGGGTCGAATCTGCAACTCACGACCTGAGATACCTTGCACTGCTCGACCAACGGGAATTGGACGACCATACAACATTCGACTCTGCATAGCCTGTTGTCGCATAAAGTTGCTGCGAGGAAGAGGCATCAGCCCATATTGCATGATATGTCCCCACCTCAACACTCTCGCATCACTCATCAAGCCTGCGATCGCAACGCCAACGTGATCGTCGATCCGAATCAGCTTCTTCTGATACGTCGCTAGCTCTCCAGTCGATCGCTAGGGTAAAGCAGCAGCAGCATCAGCAGATTGTTCTTCCGTCGGGGATGTCATGGTCGGTGACGAAGGAGAGGATACGGCCTTTGCGTCGTTGGTCTCACGTCACTCACCTTGAGCGTCAACAACACCGCATGGGTCTTTGACCTCAGACCAATGGCTGCTGATCCCTGTTTCACAGCTTCGAGCGCATAGTCGATCTGGTGGAGTTTGCCCTGGGGTGACTGAGGGATGGTATGTCAGCTTTCAGTATGGAACCGAGGTCAAAAGCTTACGAAAGTAACATTGTCAGAGTCGTAGGAGTTTCGGAACTGAGCGATGGTTTCAGTATCAGAGTATTGTATGCCCCCCTCACCATCCTGGTAGTGACTCAGCAGACCTCGACGTCGATGAGATGCCTTGCTACACGATCAGATTGAGATGAACCCGCATTAAACGACGCTGAACGCGCAACCCCCCCTCCCTCATGACAGATGAGCCACCGTGAGAAAGTTAAACCACGTGGCAACCCTGGTGAGATTTTTTTTGGGATGAACGAAGGTATCGTTGTCTCGAGTGAGCTTGAGTATTGTATCTAATTGAGCATCGAGCAGCACGATGAGACCATTGACAGAGGATGAGACCAAAGCGGTGTTCGAGAGTGAGTCGGCTATACCTTTACACCTCTGAGGGCTGGAACTCATGTCATCCTGTAGAGCTCGCAAATTACATTGGCAAAAATTTAGTCCACCTCATTGACAGAGACGAAGACGATGCCTATTGCTTCAGGCTGCACAGAGATAGGTGAGTTGGCTCATGAAAGAAGCCTGGAATGACCCTTGTCGTCTTTCTTTTTCCATCCCTCCGACGCTCGCTAACGGTCACTTGCTCGCCTACAGGGTATATTACCTCCCTTTACCTATGCTGCATCTCGCTACATCAATTGCTCGACCGAACCTCGTCTCGTTAGGGACATGCCTAGGCAAGTTCTCGAAGAGCGGCAAGTTCAAGCTTGGTATCACTGCCCTGGACTATCTGGCAAAATATGCAAAGTACAAGGTGAGCTATTCATCAGAGATAGGTCAATTGGTCATGCCCGATCTACCTTGCTCGATCCATACCTCGTCAAACCTCCCTATACGTTCGGAAGGCATCTGCTGATCCCACCTTACAAGGTCTGGATCAAGCAACCTGGCGAGCTGCCTTTCTTATATGGAAATCACGTCGTCAAGGCTCATCTTGGCCGAGTAACAGAGGACACACCAGAGCATCAAGGTGTGGTAGTTTACAACATGTCGGACGTGCCCTTGGTGAGTGAAGAGTCGGGTGCCAAGAGGAAGAGGAACGAGATTTCATGGATCTCCTTGAGCCCGAGGGAATCCAACGAGTCACTGAGAAGCCTCGGATATATGGATCTCGCCACGCGCCACGTTCTCACTGCCTCGCAAAAGTCCCGTCATTCCCTGAACCTCGCTGACACTTCGCGCGCAGGGCTTCGGTGTGACTGCTCGTTCCACGTTAGATACGCGAAAGCTTGACCCAACAGGTATCATCGTATTCCATCAAGCGGATGTTGGCGAATTTCTTCGTGACGAAGATACAATGTTCTAGCCGACGATCTCGGTATCCCTCACAATCATGATTCCTGTAGACTATCAGCTTGTTGTATAATTTATCAGTTTCCTCTGCAATACGGGAAGTGAGCTCGATCCATAATGCGGTATGACTCACTATATGCATTCTGGACATGATTTTGACCATGTCAGATTTCCATTGAGCCATCCAAAAAGTGGAGGCCGACCATGCATCTATATTCTCACTCTTCGTCATCACCATTTCATCTAATCGGATCATTTACTGCGATCTCTCTACACCTGGGGTCCCATCGACCATGCTGTCCTCGCCTATCAACTTTCCGAAATGGATTGAGGAGAACAAGCATTTGCTAAAGCCTCCAGTTGGTGAGACACCTGTTCCCCCTCCGTCAAGTAGATCTGCATTCAGGAGCCGACCCGATGGTAGATCTCTAAGTCTATCGTATCGAACTGACACCCTGTGTCCCCCCAGGAAACAAATGTATCTTTAAAGGGGATAACATGCTCACGATGGTCGTCGGAGGTCCCAATTCAAGAGTCGACTTTCACATCAACACGACGGAAGAATGGTTCTATCAATATCAAGGGGCCATGACGCTCAAAGTTGTGGATGAAGGCAAGATGAGGGATATCATCATTGGGGAAGGAGAGATGTTCTTATTACCTGGTGAGAAGTCATCACAGGACGTCAACCCACAGCTTTTGGGGAGCGACGATGATGAGAGAAACCGCTCTGGCTGACGAAAAGCTTGTTTGATTTCTCCTGCTCCTCCTGCTTCGGTCCCCGCACCGTTCTTCTTTCTGGCCTGATCTGACTTGTCAACGACATCCCTTCGCTCCAAAAACTCCACATTTCCGCTCCTTGTGCGTGCTCGTTGCTCTCTTTCCTGTACGATGCCTTTCTCTGGCACCGCTGGTCCCAATCTCGCTTCACTGCGCGCTTCGATCTCACTAGCCAACACCCCTCATTCACCCCGCCGAACAGCCAACACCATTGGCGTAGTGATCGAGCTCATCCGACCGGAGACTGAAATCGACACGATGAGATGGTACTGCCCGTCCTCATCTCACTCATCCACAGACCTCGTGGTCATCAAAGAATCGACATTTCACTGTAAAGACATCGAAGTTCAGATCAAAAGTGCCATAGAGGAGTGGGTGGGGGATGAAGAAGGGAGAAGGTGTAAGAAATGTGGTGAGGTGGCTCCGGCGAGACCGTGAATGAGTGCGCAGGCATAGCATAGGGAAGCACCAAAGCAATCTGTCGAGTCTCAAAGAAGAGTGTAGAAAACTTGAAGATCGTTCGTCAACATAGACAGTCTCACCACCAGTCGAATTCACCCATCATGTATCCATTGCCCTGTGTCTCGTTGACGTGCACGCAAGCGTGCCTCGTCGAGGCATAGAGATCCATGCAGAGCATCAATGTAGAAGAACGAAGGGTAGTCAAAAGCGTCAAGAACGGTGGTTGTGGCCTTTTCTCAGAGATCCCGATATCGAGTCCTAGGACGGGTTTGTTGGCTATGGTAGTCTATTTCTTGTTCTTCTTCTTCTTTCCCCCTCCTCCAGATCCAGCCTT
Source organism: Kockovaella imperatae (assembly GCF_002102565.1). Taxonomy (NCBI): domain Eukaryota; kingdom Fungi; phylum Basidiomycota; class Tremellomycetes; order Tremellales; family Cuniculitremaceae; genus Kockovaella; species Kockovaella imperatae. The sequence continues at coordinate 16,177 of NW_019028962.1, forward strand.
GACATCCTCTGTTGTACTCGGCTCATCGGCAGTCCCAGCTTCATCACCAGAGGACATGTCAGCCCATGGGGGAACGAACCACCGGCACTGCTAGACCACTCACCATCCTCTTTCCCCACGGCCAGATCTTTGACCTTGTCCGCCAGTTCCTCTACTGGCTCCTTGACGGCCTCTACGGCATCTTTCACCATAGCCTTGACACCACCTTTTGATTTTTGCCTCTCCTCCTCCTCCTGCTCCTCCTCTGGCTCTTCCGCGTCTTCCTTCTCCACCATGACCCCACTTCCCTCCGTCACTCCGCTTCCCTCTCCATCCGCACTACTGCTACCTCCAAACAATCCAGCATCTTCCTCTGGGTTCCCTATAGTCGCCGCAATTTTCCCCTTTCCACCATCCTCCAGATCCTTCTTCCAATCTTTGACGAGGGACGGGATGGCTGAAGATTGGTAAGATCGAGCGAACAACGCAGCTTCTGGAATCCTGTTGGTAGATGCTAACAGGTCAATACAGGCTTGGGTATCGCCCAATTGAAGATACGAAGCGAACGCGATGTTGTTCTGACCTTGAGCCTTGGCCTTCTTTGCCAATCGCTCAAGACCGGATCGATCGGATAACGAAGTGAACAGAAGGAGCAAAGCTGGGAGGTCACCCGCTTTCTCAAATGATTCCTGGGCCAAATCCATTTGCCACGCTGAGAGGGCCTTGTCACCGACGACCTTCCACTTGGGTTCAGAACCAGGTGTAGGAGCAGCTCGAGCGAGGGTCAGAGCTGTTTCAAGGTCGTTGAGGGCGATGGCGAGGTCGAATTTGTGATCGGGATCAGTAGATACGGAAAGAGCGAGCTCCCGCAGGTCTGAAGATGGAATTAGCTCATCTATTCGCAATCGGATCGACCCACCTTGAGCCTCAAGGAATCTCGCGATGCGATTTCGTTGATCGCTTGGAATGCTCGGCAACATGGCCTCGGCACCTTCCAAATCGCCTCGAAGAATCGCCGTTTGGTACTCGATGACGGTCAAAGACAAAGCATAACTGGAGATATTCATGTCCTTGTCTGTCACGTAGAGTCGATTGTGCGCCGCAAGGTAGCCAAGAAGATAGATCGGTCTGGAGTCAGCCTTGTCCTTGCACTGACTGTCCTCACTGGTCAAAGTGGTTGATGGCATGGGGCTGGTCGCCGACGAGGTAGCTCAAGCGATTGTTGTTGTTGGTGTAGACAAAGCAATCTCCGATCCACTTGCACGTTTTGACCCTGCTTGCGTGTCAGGAATATCATCATCACCAATCGAGCTCCGCTCACGGCTCTGAGATCTCCGCGACCACCTCAAAAGCCTCCTCAACACCTTCATCTCCGATGACATCCCCAGCGTCCACTCGAGCCTGGTACGCATCCCGGTCAAACCTCAATATGTAGTATGAATCCTCCGCCATGATCGCCACGAGGGAACCAGTAGCAGACCACGACACATTCGTCGCGTCGACTTCAATCCTTCTGACGACGGAACCGGTCTCCCAATCCCAAAACATGACGAATCCATTACCTCGTGCCGAGAGGACAGGTCCACCGTGAACTCCTTCGATAGCCCATGAGCCGGTCGACTTTACATGTCCGGGTCGTTCTTTGAAGTTTTTGTATGCTCTGATCTTGCTTTTGCCCTCTTGAACGGCGTACGTATTGGAATCAGAGGCCCAAGCGAACGACGTCCCCGAACCGAAAGCCTTGTTTCGCCACGCAAGCGCAGTGTAGATGATATACTCGCCGTCTCCGCACACGGTGACAAATCTGGATACGGTCAACACTACGCACTCACAAATATCATGTCACTCACCGTCCGTTCGGAGAATGTTGTAGACTTTGAGGATACACTTCCGTCGTTCCCAGGTCTCGCAACGACACGAGCAGCCTCTGTCCGTCCACGACTTCCTCGCCTGCATCTCCGATGGTGGACAAGTTGGCTGTGAGGATTTCAGTATTGCGGGCATAGACGACCTTTCCAGAGACGTCCATGGACACGGAAGGCTCGTCTCGGCCGAGCTGGACCAGTCAGCAGGTTCCTTTTTGTTCCTGCTCACCTTGACGACCACTGCTCCTTCATCGAATCCGACTGCAATCTCATTCCCTGTCCGCTTGTAAGCCACACACCAAGCTCTCTCCAAGCCATAGCTGAGAGTGTTCTCTAATCGGTATGTTGAGGAATGCCATATTTTGATGGTACCGTCTTCAGAACCAGAGACGATGATAGGGAGAGAGGGATGGAAGATGGCAAACGAGACATTGGCAGTATGAGATTCGAGACTCTGAACACAGGATTTGGCATGGTAGTCCCAGATTTTGAGGAGTCTGGAGCAGGTCAGAGAGTGTGACCCGGCGCACCTCGGCTCACCTGTCATCACCCGTTGTCACAAGGTAAGGCTTGTCTCCTCCATGATAATACTCCACAAAGTTGACTCCCTTTTCATGTGCTTCTAGACTGAAATTGGGTACGGGATTCCCGAGAGACCAGACTTTGACAGTGTGGTCGAGACAGGCAGAGGCGAATGTCTGAGGATCTTTGGGATTGACAGCGAGCGCCATGATGTAGTGTGTGTGCCCTTCAAAGATCTACACAAGTGTGAGCAATCCTCCTTGGACATGTTCATTGGGGGGGTTAAGAGCTGCTTGAGAAATGTCCCGGTATCGACCCACCTGAACACATCGCCAGCCCTTGTCCCAGTCCCAACATTTGATCGTCATATCATCACTGCCCGTGAGGACCAAACTCAATGTCGGGTGAACCGTCATACACCGGATATAATCGGGATGAGCTTCGAACGAGGTGATCTTCTCTCCTGTGGATACATTGTACACTCGGAGTTGGAAATCGTCAGAGCCGGTGACGAACTGATGACGGGTCAGCCCCATTCCCACTTCACCCAATCGTGCTTGCCGTGCGACTCACCCAGTTCTTTCTCGCGATATAACGAACACATCTCACTGGCACGTCGGAAATCTCAAACGTCTTCAAGTCGGTTTGAGTCTCATAGTTCCAGATCTTGACTTGACCGTTGCTGATCGCGACCATCAGCTTTGACCTACTCACACGGAATACCCGCTGTCCGAACTCACTACAATCCACAGATGACATGCGGTTCAGTCGGATGAAAATCTACAGATTTGACCCTATCTGACCGGGCCAAAAGCTTTCGCTGTGATCTGTGTTAGCTGGCAAAACTTTCCCGCGAAGATCAGTCTCACGTTGACATCGAGTAGCATAGGCTACAGAGAGTCAGTGACCATGTCAGTAATCAGCTTGAGCACTTACCATGTTGAACAGAAACGGTGGTCCACCGTGTCTTTACCCCCGCGAGACTCAACACCGGATGCCTGATTTTTTACCACGGCTCGTTCCTAAACTTCGGCAGGAACCCCTCTCGCTCGTCTCGTGGGATATCTAAGCGACCGTGAAAGGCGTGAGATGGCTCGTAAACAGAGGATAGGATGATCAAGGTGAGTGAGCTGAGCCTTGAGGGTGATGATGGGCACATTGAAAGCGCGGCAGTCGTGGAATGGATTAATGTGACGTGGCACGTGGACTCGCGTGGCTTATCAATGCAGCCTATATACAGATCCAAGAAGCCTATGATATGTTGTTCAATCTCCTCCTCGTGCAGTCTTGACTTTGTGACGCTGGTCGGCAGTCCCGCTGAGAACGCGACGCTGATGCCTACCGAAGAAGCTGCTTGATTGATGACCATGTTGATCTACATGCCTGCCAGAAACGTCCTCCATCTTCCTTCTCCAAGGTCTTCAAATGTTCCTCGATGGCGGAACGAACACTCTGCTGGATGGCCAACTGGATCTTCTCAGCCGTTCTATTGAGATGAGCGCCCGGCAGACGCAAATCTGAGCAAGCGTACGAGATACCCAGCAAGTAGGCGCTAGAACTGTACGGCCGAGATCGGAGAGCTAGCATGTCCTCCAGAGTCTCAGTCAACGGTGGTGCCAAGTGATCCCATAGTTGATCCAAAGCGACTGATCCATTTTTTCCTGTCAAACGTCGAAAGACCTCCTGACCCAGATCCCAGAGTCCGATCTTGTCGTCCATCTCTTCTTCCAGACCCGCACAGATCGTCTCTCGTTCATGTAATGCTGGGAAACCATTTTGAGCACGAAGGGCACGCATGACGCACATGCCCAGGGGGGTGGCTAATTTGGAAGGAGATAGTCCAAAATGATCCAAGAGAGAAAGATGGGTGAGCCATACAGCGGCAGAAGAAGCGTTATCAGAGAGCTGGATTGTCGCTACAATGTCCAGAGTCGCGAGAGGTTCCGTTTCGAAGCTTGACATTCTACTCAGTGCAGCCTGGACGCGCTCATCTGTCGCAATATCCAACTGCTGAGGACCCATATGGATCGTCTCGTCCCATGTCGTCCCGTCCGTTGGCCATCTCGACCCCACATGGCGTTCATAGGATGCAACATGACGACCAGGATCCAATGACTGGATCCATCGTCGAATCAGTCCGACTTCCTTGTCCGAAAAGGCTCCAAACATCCTCCCTCCCCACGTCATCTCCTTGACCAGTCGACTCTTGGCCGGTCGACCTGGAACAATCCACGGTCTGGCGCCTGCCAGCGCTCTGACAAACTCGACAATTTTGGCGGACGACATGGAACGCGGATCCAACCACTCTTCGACACTACGTCCTTGGAGTCGCAACCTCAGGGCGCAGTGTAGTCCACTCGCAGCTGTCGATTTGCGTCGAAAGAGGTCGGCTACTTGACTTTCGATGAGCGTGGCGGGAGTCGGGCTTTCCTGCGTTGGTCGCCACGTTCCACCCTTTGTCTTTTCAAACTCTATCGGATTCCAAGGTGTCGTCGGCAGACCATCTGCAAGAGCGGCTCCAGCTTGCACTCTCCTCCACGCTTTGTCTTGCTCTTTTGGTCCCTTGTCCACCAGCACACCCTTCAGATACCGGTCTACCGCCTCCAGCCCCATCGCGGCGTGTCCACAATCCGGATTATCAATCGTAATGTGAAGAGCAAAGTAATAATCGTCAATCTTGAGCTCCCGCAGTTCGTATGATTCCACCAAGAGATGGTACGCCAATGTCTCGTAAGCCATGTTGAAACCTAGAGCTTCGGGCAAGAAATCTTCCGAACCAGCCATCAAGCCGATACATTGTTGAGCTACGGCGGCTTTCCAACATCGAGCCACGCCTTGGCCATTGAAACCGTCAAAGCCAATCTTGTCGCCCGGTCGGCTCGCCTCATCATCTAGCGTCTTGAGCAGCTCGTGATAGATGTAGACATGGTTTTTACCGAGATCACCATCACCAAATTCCTCGGTCATCACTTGCCAAGCGATTCGAGCTGCTCTCCGAGCAGAGCTGGCTGTACCGATGTTCAAGACATTGGATAACCATCCTCCGTCGACGTACTTGACGCAAGCTGCCAGTCGAAGCCAGAGTACGGCGTGATCTCGTGTGGGATAAAGTTCTCTCGGTCCACCGGCTTTTCTTCGCTCAATATAGGCTCGATATTTGTCCCCGGTCGCTGCGTGAGAAGCGTCAAAGTGAGCATGGAGGGAAGCTTTGGAGTATGTTGGTATAGCCAGGAGGGAGGTGGTATCATCCTGTGCAGCATGGACCGACTCATCGAGCAGTTGAATCAGTCGTTCTCGAGCCAGATCGATGGCATCTGAAAATTGGGAGTCAGATGCGCACAGCTCGGAGAATTTCAAGTGAACACACCGGGATGATCCTCAAGATTCTGAAGCTTGTGATACAATTGTTGGTCCCTCGACATTTGCCTCTGCTCATCGTCGGCAGACTTTAATGGATCGTCAAACCATGCCCGGTAGTCATCCTCGGCATTCTTGTCATCATCATTGACCGGGATCCCTGTCGATCGGGAGAGTGGCTTGGCGTGTCGTTTGCGGTGCCACATCACGAGGATCACCGGGAGGGGTATGAGTATGAATGACAGGAGATCGAGCAGGACATGAGGGGTGGGCATCAGTGGGAGCATTGCGTCGATGGGATGGAGGGAGAGAGATATTGCATGATATAGGGAGAGATGAAGACAGATTCAGCGTGATATATATGTATACCTTTCCAGGGATGCGATGAGGGCTGGATCATGTCAGCAGTGGAATGACCAGTAATCCGGGATGGTCATCATTGGTCGGAGAGTGTGTGTGTGTTCATGTATCATTCGCTTAATACACGGCACGAGTCGATGCCCGTGGCGGCGTCATGGAGACACGTTGGGTGATGACCTGAGGAATGTACAGGATGGTTACACTGTAACGATATGGCCGGTGGTATTTGGAGATCTCCCAGCCGGCATGATGAGCCGCCTATTATAGCTTGGCTTGACTAGAGCCAGTATTGATCTTATAATGTTGCAACCGAAGACCTTACGCCCTTACACGCAGGCCCAATCCGGCGGACCAGACTAGGGGCTTTGCGAAGGCTTCGCATCCTCGCATATCTACCGTGGTGATTGCTCACGTCCCGCTCGAAGACACTCGCCTACAGATGATATGCTGGACTCGCTCCTTGTTCACAGCGGGATGTTTGACTTTGATCGGCCTCTCTGGTGGAAGACTTAGGCGCCCCCCTATCACGCCAGATCTAGCTGGGAAGCCATCACAGTGCAGCTTGATCGACATTCAGCTACGCGAATGAGGCTGAGAGTCGAAATCGTGACTGTCGGCGATAAGAAAGGAGACTGGGCAAGGTGGAAACAAACCCGACTGAGTAGCTTTCCCACGCTTGTCAGGACTCTGATCTCAGCTTGCGCACTTCATCTCCTGGCTAGCCCAACGTCGAATACTCTATCCCATCCACCATGTCTGCTGATCTTCACTGGCTTTTGCTGAGAAAATGGAACTCGTTCCAACACCCTGGAGTTAAGGGAGGTCCCACTCTTTCCAAGGAACACGTGAGTGGGCGGCCTGAGCAGCGACAGGGGACACAGATGCCTAGCTCCAAGCAGACTAAGTATGACATCTGAGGCCATTCGTCTCGCCTGCATGATTTCTGCGCTTTGATACGGCTCGAGAAGGATACCTACTGACCCTCTAATTCCCAGGGAAACTTGCGAAACATCCACTCTCACAAATACTCTGGTCTCTCCAACCACAACGTGAGTTAGAGATCTTCTCTCAGCCGTCAACGCAAAGGCTCACAAATGCAACCAGAGCGTCAGCATCTTTGCCGACAAGAACGGAGCTATCACCTTTACCAAGCTGAAGAAGGATGTTGCCCCTAACAAGGTGTGTAGACATGCCATGGAGCCGCTGCAAAAGCAGGAAGGGGAGGAGCATCCACTAACCATTCCCGGCTTCCAGGTTAGGGACGCACGATCTAGCTCTACGCTCCGACGAACGACTGGATCTCGACGAGCCAACAAGATCGCTGCTGTCGAGACCGCTGGAAAGGGATACAGGGCTGATCTCCGACAGGTAAGTTTATCGATGCAGGAGTCGTCGGGCGAGTCATCAACGTTCTTTCTACACATCTTTGACACGAGGCGTTCAACCTTGTACTCTCCGCGTCTCTACCTCCCTTCTCCACTCGCTCGCGTTTCGCCTCTCGCTCGATCCGCAGCCATTCTAGAACTCCCCGGACTCACAACCTACCCATGATGGGCCGAGTGTAAATGGTCTGCCATATCCCAAAAATTCCATCCTTTAAAATCCATCTCTCGACCCTTTTTTGTCCACGCCTGAAGAGATACTGTGCTAGATGGAGACATGCGAATGCTGACATTGGCATCTTTCTTTCTCTCTTTCTTAGGCCGCCGTCGCCAGGATCTCTGCTTTGTCCCGTGCCAACGCCCGAACTGCTGCTCCTCGCAAAGAGTTCCCTGCGAAGACCAGGGGCAAGAAGTCTGTTTCTGGAGGAAGCAAGGCTCAATCTGGAAAGAAGGAGGACGACGATGTCATCGAGCTCGACTAGGCTGCGAGTGTCTGTATAGCAGGAGGATATGCATGAGCGCGAGCGGGAGTGTATGAAGCTTATGACGTGGCATTTGGACTCATTGAAGTCACGAGCATTATCAGCAGTTCAGGCTGAAACACATACCCGCTGGACTGAACATTTCAAGTTCACTCGACTCGGTTCACTCGCACTCTTGAGCAGCAGAAAGACTAGTGGATGCTGCTATCGAGACCAGTGGCTTTCACGTTCAGACAAGTAGCGCGACAGATCAGACACATCACTCAGCTCAACAGACCCGTCCATCGAGCTACCCTCACCCTACCACTTCACCGTTCGTTCAACACCTCTCCCTTTCTCCAAGCAAAGACCAGAACTCCATATACCAGCATGTCTGGGACCATTTCCGATAACGAGATCATCTCGAGGCTTCAGAAGCTGTCCATATCTCACCCAGAGGTCATTGAGCACGCTCCAGTCAAAGGCGGAGCAGAGTGGAAAGCAGAGCTGGACAAAGTTGGACATGGCTCCGTTGCATTGACCAAGACGGTATGTGTTCTTCGTCATGACACTCCCACTCGTAGCTCGCTCATGATGGCCCTTTGCAGCTCCTGTTCAAGCCCAAGACAGCTAAGACTGCCGCTCCCACGCCCGTCCTCGTGATCGCTCTCGAGTCCACAGAAACCCCTTCATCTATCCTTGGAAACCATCTCAACCTCAAAGAACTCCGATTGGCCTCTGAAGATCTCATCAAAGAAGTCATCCCATCCGCTCAATCCAAAGACGATGTCTCTTCCCTTGCTCTCCCTTCTATTCCTTCCACATTGCACGTCTGCCTTGACAGTGCGCTCGCATCGTCTTCCGAGGCATACGGTGTCCATTTGACCAGTTCAAGCAAGACCGTACTCCTCAAAGGCACAGATCTGAAATCGTACCTTGAGAGCTTGACAAGTGGAGGCAACGTTCAAGTGGTAGACTTTGCCGCCCTCAAAGCGGCTGCTCCAGCTCCAAGCGCTCCTGCCTCAGCTTCCAAGCCCAACGCCGCGTGAGCTAGATTTGGGACTCGCGCATGGCATAGCTGACGTCTTCACACAGTCCCGCTGCAGCTGCACGGACGCCAGCTGCAAAGAAAGATGAAGACTTGTATGAGATGGCCATTCAGTACAAGAAGGAAGAAGATTTCCCAGGGTGGTATGCAGATGTGAGTCATGGGTCTTCTCGCGGGCTGGTCTGATGGTGTCCCCCTTTAGGTCCTCATCAAAGGACAAATGCTCGACTACTACGATGTCTCTGGATGTTACATCCTGCGACCGGGCTCGTACACTGTCTGGCAGTACATTCAGAGTGAGCTTCTAAACGTCCGGATAGAGCCTAGCTCATCCGCTCTAGGCTGGTTCGACGAGGAAATCAAGAAGCTTGGTGTACAAGATTGCTATTTCCCCATGTTTGTCTCCAAAGCTAAGCTCGAGAAAGAGAAGGACCACATTGAGGGCTTTGCGCCAGAGGTCGCTTGGGTCACCCGAGCGTGAGCTGATTTTTCACTCGTGTGTTTTCCCGCTGACATTGCGCAGTGGAAGCTCTGAATTGGAGGAGCACATTGCCATTCGACCGACATCCGAGACTGTCATGTACCCATGTGAGCTGAATGCTGCTCTTTCAATCGGAGACGACCTAGCTGACCATGTCAGACTACGCCAAATGGATCCAGAGTCACCGAGACCTTCCTTTGAGACTGAACCAATGGAACTCGGTCGTCCGATGGGAGTTCAAGAACCCTCGTGAGCTATATGCCGATGATACTCGCTCACATACCGCACAGAACCTTTCCTGCGAACCCGAGAATTCCTATGGCAAGAAGGACACACTGCCTTCCTCACCCGTCAAGAAGCCGCCGACGAAGTTATGGAGATCCTTGACCTCTACGCCAAGGTCTACACCGATCTGCTCGCTGTGCCTGTGATTCCCGGAAAGAAGTCTGAAAAGGAAAAGTTTGCCGGTGCAGACTACACCACCACGGTGGAAGGCTTTATCCCGACCACTGGCCGAGGAATCCAAGGAGGCACGTCGCACCACCTCGGACAAAACTTTTCCAGAATGTTTGACATTGTCGTCGAGAACCCAGATCGATCCGTCACGGAAAACGATGGCAAGATCCACGTCTACCAAAACTCTTGGGGTCTCTCCACCCGTACCCTCGGAGTCATGGTCATGGTCCACGGTGATGATCAAGGATTGGTACTTCCTCCTCGAGTGGCGCTTCAGCAAGTCGTCATTGTGCCTGTGGGTCTGAGCAAGACGGAAGGCAAGAATGGGGAGATCTACGACGCTTGCTCGAAATTGGAAAAGACCTTGATTGCCGGAGGTATCAGAGCCAAGGCCGACTTGCGAGAAGGATACACTCCAGGATGGAAGTTCAACGATTGGGAGATGAGGGGAGTTCCTCTCCGACTCGAACTTGGACCTCGAGATATCGCTGCCAACTCTGCCTTGGCGGTCCGACGTGTCGACAACCACAAAGCGCCGATGCCTCTTGACGGAATCGCCGAAACTGTCAAGGCGTACCTTGAGGATGTGCACGAGAGAATGTACGAAAAGGCAAAGGCAAAGTATGATTCTTGTCTCAAGACGCTCAACAACTGGGAAGATGTTGTCCCGACATTGGACGCGAAGAATGTCTTGGTCTTGCCGTGGTGTGAGGAAGAGGCATGTGAGGACATGATCAAGGAGAAGAGCGCCAGCCAGTAAGTGTTGGCAGGTGTTATCCCATGAGGCGCCTGGCTGATGCTTTCCCCCCAAAGGGCCAACAAGGGCGTGGCTGAGGATGCGAAAGCTCCTTCTGCGGGCGCTAAATCGCTCTGTATTCCCTTTGACCAGGAGAGGTTTGGACCCTTCCCGGATGGCAAGGATCAAAAATGTATTCAGTGTGGCAAACCTGCCAAGAGCTGGACAATGTTCGGAAGGAGTGAGTCGGAGACGTACAGCTCCCGTCAGACTCGGCACTGACCTTGATCAGGTTACTAGATGGAGTTCTCTCAGCATGGTTCAAGTCGGTTCGAGTATAGCTTTGGGGTCTACGCATCTGAGTTTCACCTTATGCATCTATTCTTTCTTATGCTTTCTCTCCAGCTGGCTGTTTTGGTGGTCGTCTCATTGATCGATGTGCGAATGATCCCAGGTGTCTGCCTGTTGGATCATACGCGTTCAGATCTACTACGTCCTCATCTACGCCCACGAATCCATGCCGTGTGTAGACGCTGTTGGCCCCTGGGAGGGCAGTGAGCCAAGTCGGGAGTGAAGGGGATTCCGAATCAGTGATGCGCAGACAATGCTCCATGAGACGCGTTGCTAGTCCTTGATTCTGATACGCAGGCAAGACGCCTAGCATCTCGATACCTTGTGATCAAAAGGGCGACTTCAGCAAACGACACGACAATCTCTACTCGAGAAGACCTTTGGGTGAGACAGACACACACCGTAATGCCTTCCGCTCATGCCATCGTATAATCTCGCTACGCCCTCCAGTATAGCTCTCAGAGCATCTTCATTCCCACCTGGTAGAGACGTGATAGATCGGATAGCGTCCCCAGCTTCCGTTCTCACTGATCCATCGGATGAACTCTTGACCACGCGGCCTTCGTCCAGCTTGAGCGCAACGCATCCGCATAGTGTATCTCTGCTCTCGTTTTCGCCTGCACATTCGCCTTCACCTTCATCTGGACCCGTCACCTCTGTATCGACCCGTCTGCTAACCACCATTTTGAACAGCCTCACAGCTGGATCTCTCAAAGCCCCTCGGATCCTGCCTTCGTGCATCATTCGCTGGATAGATCCGTCCGTATCGTACGGCATCATCGCGGCGTACATTGCTGTCTTGCCTAATGTCATTTGGAGGACGTGAATCAGTTCTTGGACGTCGGCATCGGTTGCGGGTAGGATGGTGAAGTGGGACATGGCGAGCTGAGGCCTACAGGATGGTGGCTCGTAGCCTGCGTAAGGACGACAAGATGACGAGTCCTAAATCAATTGAGTTTATGTCATTCAGCGATGAAGACCAGAAGACCAGAAAACAGCGGTACAAGAGTGATGCTTGGATGAATCAAATGACTCTCATCAGGATTCCATCTGGTGCACAGGCTGCAAGCGAGGATGGAGCTGTCAAGAATGCAGAACAGGTCGTCGCAAAAGTCGTGCATGAGCTAAAATCGCTCCTGCAAAGGTCATTTTATCTCTCCTTCCCCCTCCTCTCCTCGCCTCTCCTCTACTCTCAGCACCCGACCCGTCACCATGGGGCCTCAGTACCCTCCGCACCGTACCCCAGAGCCCTGCTCTATAGCTGTCCAATACGTTGGGTAACACGCTCCTTCAATGTGGAGTCTGATGACCGGGACGATCAGCAGAGCGCCCTATCGCTTTGTGCTTGATCACTCACAAGCACTCATCAAAGTCTGTTCGTTGATTACTATATCCGTCGTATCGGCCTTGGGTCGAGACACACGAGCGGCAATAGCAGCTGCGTCCGTTTCGAGAACGATACTGCACGGGGGAGGCGATTGCGAGCGTCAGCGACTCAAGTGGCAAGGGACATGTGTTCAGATGTCGCATGATGGACTCACCCATCATCCACCGTCTCATCCGCCGCGAGCAAGACCATATCCAGACCTTCTAAGACGTTCCGCTTCTCTACTTGACCTCTCAGCAGGAGCGATACGGCATCGTGGAATGCCGTCAGAGTGAGATGCAGCATCAATTCGTTGGAAGAATTGAGTGGTCCGACGAGGATGAATGTCAGGTCGGTGGATTGACGAGTGAGGATGAGGTGGGGTGGGAGAGGGTGTATCTCGCCTGGATACAGAATTTAGCCAGTGAGGAGGAGAGGTTCGGTAGTTCGCCAAGAAGCGGGACAAGAGAAGGGCGGAAACGGTGTGATTAGCAGAGCAACCCATTCGTCAGCACAAAGAACCTGACAATGATCAGCGGGTACTCACCTCCTCCCCGTCGGATCTTCTCAAACACATTCTTCTCAAACGCTCGTTGCTCTTTCAGGCTCCCAAGTCCAGGCATACCGGGACCGCCTGAGTAGGGTCGTATCAGCGTAAGTCCGGATTCAGGGTGCATGAGTCTCGAGCGAAGAGAAGATGGAACGATTTGCCCGGTCCTGGAACACTCCAAGTGCGCTCCGATTCAAAATGTCGTCTTCCTTTTCCTCCCATCCAGTCTCGGACGCCCTCCACATAGATCTCTGCCAAGCTCGTCCCTAGCTCCGTAGCCCAGAAAAGGCCACAGGGATGCCTTCGAAGACAATTCTTTCGACATATTTCAAGCCCTTCGCCTCATTCACATTCTCACATCCTCACATCCGGTCCTGAATCCCGTTTAATCTAGTCGCTTAACGTATCGCACCGGCCCAGCCCTTCCCATCTGACATCTTCTCGCTCTCCCGTGGCTGAACCGCTCGCCCACTCTCTCGCGCAGAGACACACACTCACCAGGTCCGACGCCCAAATCCGCTGTGATACCTGTCCCCAACGCGGTCTGATGCGGCGGCGCATAGTATTTCGCGAGTACTCTGTTACCATCGGAATCAAGAATCAACAGTGCAGTGATGGTGTATAGGGACAGGTTCGCCTGCAAGGATCAAGAGAGGATCAGCGTCACTCTGTGTTGGAGAATGGCAGGGGCAGGTATTTGGATATCTAAACTAGAGACGGATATGTTGAGAGGGAACCAATGACCTCGGCAAGATGATTTGAAGGCTCTGTAGCCTCTCTCACAAGCTCTACTCACCATCTTGAACTTGTTTGCCCCCTTGCTCGCTGATGTTTGCGGGTCGAGAAGTGGACTGAAGATGGAATAAAGACAGCAGCACATAGCATGGTCGACACGTCCCGAGCATTTCAACGAAACGGAAGCATAATTTCAGGTGGTGGCAGCAGCAGCACTGTACATGGGATGCATACTGTCTACCAGCTACAAGAGATACTCTATACAATCGCGAACTGTGGGAGAGACAATCGGATTCCGTATCATGATGTATACAGGTATCGTTGAGCAGAGATCGAGTCAGACTTGTTTGACCTAGCGCGTGTGTCGAATCAGTCCACAATGGGACCTAGACAATCAGGAGCCCTCGAGTCCATATCCATTCCCTCCAACCCGAGTGAATTTGTACTGTCCACACTCAATCCTCTCAACGACATTCCACGAGGTCGTACAGGCATAGTAGTGATGTCTGGCGGGGAGAGCAACTGGCCCCTGGTATCGACGAGCGGGTCGACAGTCGCGGACTTGATATCGAGACCTAGGCCTACTGGGGGTGCAAGTGTGTCACCTACGATTGTGTCAGCTCACATACTGGATAGGATGAGGATGAATGGACCAGTCTGGCTCATCGTCTTGACCTTCTTGTCGTCCGTCCTCGTACCGACGCCCGCCTGACCAGAGATCGAGCCCAACAAGGACATGGCCACCACCCCAACGGTCGCACTCATGAGACCAGTCATTCGACGCGTGAGCCACCCGAATCGTTTGGCAAATGGTACGAATGTCTCGACGACGTCTCGCACGTCGACAACGTCGCGAATATGAGTCGCTTTGCCTGGTCTCCAGTATCAGCGGTACTCTCCCAAGATACGGACATCCGCACTCACCAACTTCGTTGAATTCTACTATGGTGGAGACTGGCAGATCCCAATGTAAGAGGTATTCAAACTCATCGGCTAGGGCACCGACCAAGCGTCTGAGGAATGTGGGATTCGAATCAGGCGACGCAAGGTCCATGAGATCGTCGTCGGACGAGACAAGGGAGTCCAGGGATGGAGATCGGGACAAGAGCGAATCGGAATGCGTCCGGGTTGAGAGAGATGGGAACAGAGTCAGGGTGATTGTGCTGAATAGGTCAGCTCGATGTCCCCAGCTGACAGCTCACTGATCAATCAACGCGAGATGGTATCCGTCTGTCACACAGTCAGCCCTGGGTAAGACGGAATGAGGACCCACCATAACACTCCATGGCTCCGATATCCCTACACGCAGCACTGACCTCCCATAGCTTCCACCACTTCGCCGAGGAGGGTTGTTCGTCCGCCTTGACCGAACTATCCAGACGTGTGTGGTCTGGCCATCCGACCTGATGATCGGATGTGAGACTGGCTTGCCTGGCCCTGTTCTTCACTATCTTGTTCTCTGCCGGGTAAACCGCCTCCACATCGGGCGAGCTGAGCTCCTCTGCACCTAGAATCGCTGATCGGAGATACCAAGCTGTCGATCTCGCTTGAGCGATAAGATTGGAGGGTGTGAGCGAAGGGACTGACAAGGACGAGACGAGATGGAGGAGGACAAAATGAGCGAGGAATGATTGTCGACTAGTGGTCTGAACCAGGGGATGATCGTAGCCTGAGTAGCCTAGATGAGACACTACATCTCACCCTGATCACTCTTGACTCACTGCAATCCGCTTCCAACCATCTCTCCACCACTCGTCTGACCTCCTTTTCCCTCACTGTCCACGCATCCTCATCTTTGCCTCGACAGCCCTTGTACAGCACGCGATGTATCTCCACCAGCGCATCCATCGTTTCGGGGCCCAACGCATTGGCGACGTTTTTGAGATCGAGCGTACTCATAGACTGAGACTGCATTGGGTCGCCCATGTCCTGATAAGCCGATTGCTTTTGTACCCTCTTTTCCGGAGTATGAGGGGATCTCACTTGGTATTCCTGCAATGCGGTCCGAAGAGCGATCAACGACGCTCGAGACGGTCTCCTCAAACCTGTAGAATGTGACGCGGAAGGTCGTCTAGACCGAGCCGGGGAAGTGTGAGCCGTGTGCGAATGACCGTGTGTTCTAGGGTATGATAGGGAGACGGCCGAAGTGCCATTCGATCGTATGGGCTGAACAGCCTCGTCAGACATATCCATGGAGATAGGGTCTGATGGATCGCTTGATGGTGTGTCATTGTGCATCTTGTCGTTTGAGGAAGAAGATCCCGGATGATGCGAATGTGAGAACGAAGACGTGTCTAAGGCTGGGCTGGTCCTTGAAGAAGACAGGAAGAATGTTGGATGGCGACGGCGTCTATGTGGATCGTCCGCTTGAGTCGTCGGGTTGCCTTGTGCACCGGCACCTAAGAGTGGATGGCGAGACGTAGAGGGCATCGCGTAAGGTGAAGCGAATCAAGAGGTGAAGGTGATTCTATCTAGTCCTCCTGTTGCTCGCCTTGCTTGACGTTTATGGCGAGAGTAATAGCTTCGCCGAAGATCTTCTCTCTCTCTCTCTCTCACTCTCCAACCTATTCACACAACCTTCCCGGACGCCTCCAGATGATACAACGATAAGATGTGAGATACAACCGAGGTAGATGAGATGAGATGGATGGTCTCGGAAAGATCCCATTTAGCCCGATTCCGGCAAATCATTCAATCGATGATGTCTGCGCTGGACATTGTCGCTGAGACGATCTTCAGAATGCATAGATCATGGCTCAAGAGTCGATCAGGAGCCACTGCATACGATACATATTAGCTTATATCTAGCTCGATTCGGTCAAGCATCTTCTCCCTCGCGGTCTGGTCAGAGCACGCGGTGAAGACGAGGACCTTCTCCGGGTCGCTGGCTGTCCTGATCGCCGTAGGGGTCCTCCTTCTCCGGTCTCAAGCGATCCTGGGGCTATTCTGCGCTTGTGTGATTGTGCGAGGAGGCCAAAGAGCTCCCAGGTTACACAATCACACTGTTGCTGAGGTCTTGAACATGCAGGGTGGCGGATCTAGCAATGACTGAAAGAATGGTGTATCGTGGGTTGCGGTGACCCAGGGAAGGGGGGAAATCAAGAGATGTGCGCTGTTTGCCCATCGGTCCCTGTCACACCTTTGAGATCATAGTTTCGACTGTTGCCTATTCGACAGCGCAAATGCGAGCGACGCTTGGCAGGTTAGGTCTGAGACTATTCGCAGGGGCAACTGTAAGCAATCAATACATGTATTGTGTTGGGATAGGTACGGCTTTAGCTCTTCCTTAAGCTACGTCCTTGAGAGATGACAGGCCGTGCAGTGAGTCAGAAGTGATGATATCGCACACCATCGGGCTACTCTCATGCCATGGACAGCGTATGAATGGACCTCCTTACAGATTGCGGCAAAAGTGAAGACCTCCACTTCGCGGGTCATGATGATGACATCCCCTACCTTGTACATCTCCATCATAAAGTCTTTCGCCAAGTGCGTATCGACCTTTCTAGTCAGAAGCACCTCTTAAGCAGTGAACAGTCAGCTTCATCCTCCTCAAGCATCATGTCGACCGAGGGCAAGGTGAGCAGCAAGCCGAATCAAGATCCCTACGTCATCCCCTTGTTGACGCTCGATATCCCAGACGATCACTTGTAAAGCAGCCGTAGCATGGGAGGCAGGTGAGCGAGAGACCAGAGGTCTGTACCCAGGTCTATCTGAGCTGCGCCAGGTAAACCTCTCTCCATCGAAGAGGTCGAAGTCGCTCCTCCCAAGGACGATGAGGTCAGAATCAAGGTCTTGTAGTGAGTATCTATCTGAAAGAGCCATGAAATCAGTTGCTGACCATGTGAATCGCAGCACTGGTATCTGCCATACGTGAGATTCATACATCTCTAATCTACGAGCTTTTATCGCTGACACCCGCTTTCTCCCTCCTCAGAGACGCCTACACACTCTCCGGCAAGGATCCTGAGGGCGCTTTCCCTATCATCTTAGGACACGAAGGCGGAGGAATTGTTGAGTCTGTAGGCAAGGGCGTGGACAATGTCAAAGTCGGAGATCATGTCATTCCTCTGTATACTGCAGGTGGGTGCGGAGATACCGATCCATGCTCCCGCTGACAGCTATCAAGAGTGTAAAGAATGCAAGTTTTGTAAATCCGGCAAGACCAACCTGTGTGGTCGAGGTGAGCAGACTAGCCGGCGTCGTCGAGGATCCTCTCTGAACAGGTACACAGTCCGAACGACTCAAGGCAAAGGCTTGCTACCCGACGGCACAACGAGGTTCAAGTGCAAGGGCAAGGATATCCTAAGCTTTGTGAGTGTTACACATATCCGTCGAGCTGACCTGTTATCAGATGGGCTGCTCGACCTTTTCTCAATACACTGTCGTCTCGAAATTCTCCGTCGTCACCATCACCGACAAGGCGCCGTTGGAAAAGGCTTGTCTATTGGGATGTGGAATCACCACGGGGTACGGGGCCCTGACCAAGACACCCGGGATCGGTGAGTGGACATACTGAGCTTCGCGCGCGCGCGCTGGAGTGTTTCTGACGCTTTCTCGCCCGCAGACAATTCTACCGTCGCTGTATTTGGAATCGGCTGTGTTGGTCTCTCCATCCTCCAAGGCGCGAGAGCCAAAAACTGCTCGAGAATCATTGCGATCGATACCAATCCGAAGAAGGAGGAATGGGCCAAGAAGTTTGGCGCAAGTGAGTCGGCTCTCGGTCCTTGATCACGTCTAGGTTTTGACCGTCCTCAGCCGACTTTGTCAACCCTAAAGATCTGCCCAAGGACAAGACCATCGTCGAGTACCTGATCGAAATGACGGACGGAGGTCTGGACTTTACGTACGATGCCACTGGAAACGTGAATTGTCTTTCGGATGGGCTTCAGCTGACCTCCAGGTCGACGTCATGCGATCCGCTCTGGAGGCCTGTCACAAAGGCTGGGGAGTGTCGACGATTATCGGAGTTGCTCCAGCCGGCGCTGAGATTGCTACCCGACCGTGAGAATCACAGTTCATCCCTCGACTGACCCTATGGCAGTTTCCAGCTCGTCACTGGTCGAGTGTGGCGAGGATCAGCGTTCGGAGGTGTCAAAGGCCGAACAGAGATGCCAGGGATCGTAGAGGGTAAGTTGGAGGACCATCCTTCGTGTGCTTAAAGGCCCAGACTACCTCAATGGAACGCTATGGGTGGACGAATTCGTCACTCACACTCAGTCCCTGGAGGACATCAACAAGGGCTTTGATGATATGCACGTGAGTCGACTCGGCTGGGATAAGGGCTGAGCGGTCACAGGCCGGAGATTGTATTCGATGTGTGGTCAACATGGGCTTCCCAAAAGAGGACCAAAAGGAGTAATCAGTCTTGTTCAGTTCATGCATCGTACAGTCAATGAAGAGGGAAACTAGAATCTTCATCTTACGAGTCCGAGCAGTGCCTGCTCTGCGGAGTATCTATCACTTTCATACAACCTAATCATTTACATCGTGACTCGTCATCGCGTTCGGATGTGCGATCGACTTCACAGCATCATCTTGGGTGCTACCCGATGCACATTCTCCACCTACAACGCCCCCATAGTTCCAGCAACCAAGGACACGACCGTGAACACGATTGTGGCTCCTACCACTGGGATGGCACCTCTTGCCGCCGCACCTGAATCTGGCATCGTCGCTATGTCAGCCTTATCGAGAGGTCCACCAGGTCCATCCGCCGAATAGTAAGGCGGAATGATGGCTGAAGGAAGCGATCCAGCTTGAAAGTTTGTGGTGTGTGGTCCAGGGATCTGCGTTGAGCTCGGTACGGTCGACGGTGCACTAGGACGAGAATCGTCAGGATCAAACATGATCGCAGTTTAGGCCGATTGATCACTTACGCGGTCGTCGCTTGGTCCGAAGTCTCCTGGTCTCCCGACCCCGTGGTCACCTCGTTGCCATCTGGATCACTATTCGCGAGGTCGAAACTGAAGTATTTGGACCCCGTCTCAGGATCCAAGGCGTTAAGGTAAGGTATAGCCTTTGAAGCAGGCATCAATGTATTGGGTTCCGGCTGAGGTTGACGCTCAAGTCCAGCTTGGTGTGTTGACTCGCTATCTAGACGTCGAGGTTCGGAAAAGACCCGCCTGTGAATTTTGGGGATGATCACATTGTTTCTCCCCGTCCCCAAGGCGGCGTCCGGTAAGCCAGGTTGAGGGTAGGCAGCGACAAGGGTGAGGAGTCCAATAAGCGACAGGGAGAGCAGCATGATGAAATCTGAAAGTCAAGTTGATGGCGTGAGTGGGTTTGGAGGAGGGAAGGTCGACCGAGCGACGTCGAAGACTTGCTTCGTGGATTTCTGGCCTGTACAACAGGGCTCTGGGGCGATGTGAAGAACTCTGAAACTAGTGAACATCCATTCGTCTTATAACATTAGCCAGACCAACATCAACATGGCCAAGTATGACGCTTATTCACTTGGCATGAAATGAGCTTTGTTCAATGACTCTTGCATGCTGGGTGTCAGGTGATAGATCACATCCACTCGATTTACCCATGTTGACTCTTGGAATCGATAGCGCCAAGGTAAGAGGTCCGACCTTGTCTGTTGCTGTGCCGCTTCTGCTGTGGCCCCCAGCTTCAGTACCTCTGCATTTAGTATCGGTCTACACCGGTCGACCAGTGCTTGCATTAGGCATAGCCCTGACACGAAGAAAGAAGCCTTAGAGACAAATAAAAGAATGGTTCAAACTGAGGCTAGCAATTCTTATCCGCTGTTTGGTTCCAAAGTAAGTAAGAAAAAAGTATCCAGTCCACTCGTCATGTTGGCGATGACATACAGCTGTGCATCGTTGATGCATGCATAGCCCTGGTCTGGACTGGATCCGAGTGTACAACACTACACCAATCCCTTATTATCCCCATCGACCAGACCCAACCAGCCGAATGGATCCGCTTCTTGCTCTGCATACCCAGCCTGTTCCAAGAATCGATTAAGATCATCTCCACCAGGTGTGCCTATCATGCCATTCGAGACCAATCCCAAATTCTCGCTCATCCCAAAGGGGATCTGCTCCAGACCTGTCGACGGTAAGATCGGTCGGGGTTGATAGTCCAGGTCGACCCAACGTCTGACATCCGGTGTGAGTCCGCTTGAACCGCTGTGTGTGACGCCGGTTGTGGCATTGGATGGGTGGAGGCTTGGGACAGCTTGAACACCCGGATGTTGAGGCAGCACGGGCATATTTGAAGATGGTCCCGATGGTCCCATCCCTGGACCTCGATTGGGGCTGTAGAATGGCTGACTTGCCAGACCCGCCGAGCCGAGGGACTCGTGGGGTGAGGTCGAATTCACCTGTCCAGAATGGCTCAGAGACTTGCGTAACGAGTCTTCGAAATCGGGCGGTAGAGCATAGTCTTCCGGCCCAAACACGTTGCCCGTCTCGAGACCATCTGGGTCGGGAGAGGCTGTGCGTGAGGGATTCGCAGTGAGAGAGCCGAGGTCAAGAAGAGCTTCGGCAGCTTGTGATGTGCCGAGAGAGTGGCGTGATTGTCGAGCTTGTTCCACTCGATGCCATTTAAAGAAGCGAAAGTCGAATTCAGAGTCAGTCTGACCGGTCGTTGGGTGCCTGATGTCAGTGACGTATGTTGGGCCGAACTCACAATTTACATGCCTGCCAGTCGGCATGGATGAGTATGTCTCCGAATCCGCATCGAGCGAGTCTCCGGCAAGCCTCGACACGCTGACAGTCAGCAAAAAAGGGCACAGTCTTGCTCACCAGATACCTCATCATGAGATCGATAGGTGACAATCTCCGCATCAACTCCAGCAATGGCAAGAGTGCTCGCGCGAATCGAGGATGTTTCGGCTGAATGGTGGGGTCGAAACGCAGCAATCTCAGAGGGTCAAATAGAAGTACTGTGAGAGGTCAGCTTCATCTACATAGAATGAACCCCCACCTTCGAGCGATGTATACGCCTGTACGGCGACAAATGGATCACAATTCACTCCCAGCCTCACGGCGTCCGACACGATTCCCGCGACACCAAAAGCGTGCTTCATCCTCTCTTGCATGAGCGACTGTGTCGACTCGGGAGGATCAGGCGAGCGCGATGCGACGTTGAGTTTGGCCCAGAGCAACATGAGGAAGCAGTTGTGTCGCATCATGTGGAGCAGGATGAACATGGTCCGGCGCTCGGCGTGGACGAACAGGGCGTCCTCGGAATAGGCCAGATCAGGTGGTAAATCGTTGATGACCGCGCGGAGATCGCGTTCAAGCATGCCCAGTGAGCTATACATCTGTTGCGGCGTTGCCAGAGAGTATTTGAGCAACGAGTTGAAGTGGAGGATACGTCGACGCATGGCAGCCGTGCGGATAATGTTGGCGCCAATGCCAAAGTTGGAGGTGGCGCTTCCCGGAACAGCGTTCTGAGGCATGGCAGGCGCACCGATGCTCATGGTCGATGAAGCGGGTGTAATATTTCCATTCGCACTTCCACCGCGTTCGACTGGCGACTCCCATGGCATATGAACCGAATGGCTCCTGGCTGAAGGGTGCTTTTCGAGTGGCATGGTCACGACATCGACGCCGCGTAAGAAGCTCGCCTCGTCGGCGGGGAGTTGAAGGTGGAAACCGGTCTCTGTGACTGTGTGTATGCCGTGTCGACCTGCATCCGCCATGGTGTCGAGGTAAAAGACTGACCAAGCCAGTCGCCGGAGGGCTTCGGGTTTGAGCAATGGGTTGAGCTTGATGGCGTGAGGCTGTGGATAGGTCTCATCGAACGTGTGAAGAGAGAGGAATTGCATGATTCTGTTTGGGGAGGAGTCAGATGGGTTCATCGTAGATGCTCACCTGACGGCATTTCCCCACATCATCCAACTAGCGTAAAAGTTGCCTCGTGCATGATCGTATTCCCTCGCAAGGAGCACGCACTGCGGGATCAGCAGAGGTCTTTGATACGACTCACCATCAATTCAATCGCCCCAAACCCTTCGTACAGCTGATCGCGGAGCACCGGAAAGACCTCTTCGTAAATGAGATCCGCGCGACGAAGCGTCGCCGTGGTGTTGTCTCCGGCAAATCTGGTCGTGAGCACACACGAGTTCGCGGGAGAAATCTCACCGTAGGGCCAAGGCCACCATCAATTTTGTCAGATTCATGGGCGCCTTGCCACGTTCCAGGAGGCGGAAGAAGCTCGGCTCGTGGATGAAGGCGAGGAAGCCGAATTCTGCAAGTCAGCGAAACGTGACACCCTTGCGCCTCACGGTGCACAGTCCCGAAATACCCTCGGACCAACATATGCAACTCCGCCTTGTTTGCCATGAGCGACTCAAAGGGTGACCGATGCAACGATGGGAGCTTCCGAGGACGAGGATTCGGTGATATGATCTCGTTCCTACCTCCGGTCTTTGGCGAAACAGCTTCATCTCTCGGGCGGCTCCTTGGCGAGAGTGAGACATCTCCCATATCATACGTCGACCCATTATCCACCGACTCGTCCGAGTCCGAGTCGTCGCGATCATGCTTGACCGTCCTTGGTCGTCGAGTCTTGGACGGCTGCCATTCGCACTGAAGTCCGAGTCGTTTGCACCGTGAACAGATCCGATCATCCCCTTCGGCGGCGGAGCATCGTCTCTGGCGGATCAGCACCTGGGATCGGTCATCAGGAACCCACCTTCAACGTTCTGCAACTCGTACACGCTGCTCTACTCCTCCTCCGCGCTAGCGTCGAATTGATGTCGACTTTTGCGGCCGCTCCGGGATCATAGACACAGTCGAATCCCCGTTTGACACATTGTCCGCAGGCCGGGTGAACCTCGTCGCATTTGATCTGCAAGAGTGTCAAAAACACGTCCTATGGGCTTTACGATTCATCTGCGACCCCCCTTGTTCATCTGCCACTATTGCCAGCCCCTGCTCACACACCCCATGACATGGATGCGGGGCGGCGATTCGATGGACCCCACGGCGGATACTCGATACGGGGGCGAGGGCCTCTCTCAAAGGGCCGTCTCACTCACCCGTCTTGCTCGACACAATCCACATCCGTTCTTAGACCTCTTCTCCTTGTCTGGTCTCTGTGTATCAGACATCGAGGCGCTCGTCTCGTTGCTATGGGTCACGGATAGAGACGCTACTGGAGACGGGGGCGGGTAGACGATACGATTTCTTAATGAGGCATGGCGAGAAAATGGGCGGAAGCAATTTGTTTAGGGGTAAGTGGCGGAATGTGGTGGCCGAGCGCATGTTCAGTGGCAGACCAAGGTCCGTACACGCCAGCCGTGACACTGGTGGACACAAGTATGTAGAGATTATCTGTTGTAAGCGAGTTTGGTGCATGTCTCTCTATCTACTCCTGACATATTGCTTGATGGCCAATCTCATTTTCCCGACCTTTCATAGACTCTTTGTGCCATCACCCCGGGCTGACTGATTGGCACATGGATGCAGCTAATCAAGGGAGAGATTCGGCTTCGATGTTCTTTCCCTCGCTCAACACAAGACTATATATAACCAGGACAATCGAGTGGCTATACGTTCATGTCCAACACATACATTCCCCTCTCTCGCTCTCTCTCTGACGACACAAATTCCACGAGAAATACAACTATGTCAAAGCAAAGTTCGTCCACTACTCGAAGCGGCATTGCCGGCTCGAACGTCTCAAAGCCATCAGAGATATTCTTCCCCTTGGCCAAGTACGTCTTTGAGCACCCCGAGCTTCAGAACATGGCGAGTATCCAGCGAGGGGTCGACTGCTTGATGAAGCTCTTGGACAAAGACCCTTCTACGAGGGACTTCTTCGCCAGAACAGATCTCACGGGACAACCTGTGCCAGCTCTGCTCGATTCCGTTCGGGAGGCAGGAAAGCGTTTCCGAACGACTACACGCTACACTCATGGCGATACCCTGCTCGGCATGGATTACATCCTGATGGAGACCGATGATGATGGATCGTTGCAAAGTGGCGGCATGGGCTGCAGATTCAGCGCTTCGACGCGAGACGGTCAAACGGTGTACTCTGACCCTGTCGGAGTGGAATGTGATGAAGGCTATTGGCAGAAGTCTCGAGAGATGGCTTCTTATTACAAAAAGGTGGACGACCAGCTCAATCCTGGCCAAAGCACGCCCGCGACGGGACATTTCAAGGTACTTTCGCGGTTAAGAAACTAGTGCGGCGTTGTGAAAGGGCCTCACGAGTTTGGCGGGAGCCCGACAAACACCTAAGTTTCTTTTTCCTTCTCCCATGCAGCATTTTGCCGTATCTGCCTCAGAACAGTTCTATTATGCATTCCCCCCTCATAACGAAACGGCGATGCACGGATGAATGTGACTCCATTGTTACAGTTACAGGAAAGAAATGCATCGATCTCGCTAGACCTGCAGTACCTCTATATACGATCCTGGCTCGGTCGAAAGGTCCATGCTTATGGACATTGGTGCTTATTGTTTCCAGACCTTGCCAAGACCATCCTCGGCCGGGACAGAGTTTCTTATCCGTCCCTCGTAACACTCCCTCTCGAGATAGATGCTTTTACCGCTAGATACTGCTTCCCTTCGTTGTGGCAGATGCTATGCCGTCCCAACTGTGTATAGTACTCGAACCTTCGATCCACTCGATCTCTAAGTCTTCTAGATCCATCCGGGAACTGTTCCCATTGCCATTCGAGCCTTCCGGAGGTGTCATCTGGCCTCATTGTCGATGCAGGTCGTATAGAGTAGTCCAATATCAATGGAAGTCGACGATGTATAGATCCGCCACAATCGTTCATATTCGGTGATATATATAACGCCGATCGATCGTTCTTGGCGCTTGACGACGGTCTTGCTACCGTCATCCTCGACCTTTCTTCATCTTTCTTTCGATCGTGAGCTCGCTTTTGATCCCTCTCACGCTCCTCAGCATAGAACCGACGCTCCAGGTCTCTTCTACGCTCTTCTGTGACCGTTTTGGTACCTCCAGCGTCTTCAGAGACCGATTTTGGTGGGTGGCGACGTCGTGCACGGTCGTTCTTCCGTCTCATCACCATACCAGCCATATACACCTCTCTAGACCCTTCTCCATTGACTTTTCTGGCCTCAGGAGGTCTCCTGAGTCCTATCCCCTTCACATTTGCAAGATGGCGAGGTGTAGGTAGTGGTTTGGTGAGCATGTCTGCCAGTTGGTGGTCTGTACTGACGTATCCAAGGTAAATGGTCCCGATGTCCACCAGTTCTCGAAGCATATGGTGCTTTACATCGATATGCTTTGTCCTCTGGTGAGTCGAAGGCTTGTTCGCAAGTGATATTGACCCCATATTGTCACACCATAGAGACGTCGCTCCCTTCGATGGTCGATTCAACTCTGCCATGGTCGATCGGAGCCATTTCGCTTCTCTAGCAGCTTCCGATGCTGCAATATACTCCGCTTTGACCGTCGATGTGGACACCGTGGCTTGTCGCTTACTAGACCATATCACTGGTGAGTTATTGATCTTGAATACGTATCCGGTGGTCGATCGTCGAGTGTCCTGACAACCTGCATAGTCCGAATCGACCCAGCCCTCAAGATCCTCGGTTTCTCCTCCCAGCTCTATACCGACAGTTCTAGTCGTGGCTAGGTAAGCGATTACCTTCATCGCCAGTTCCCAATGCTTCTCGGTTGGTGCTGATAGATACCTCGCTAGGTATGACGAAGCGAACGATGTGTCTGGTCTTGTACTTGACGACAGCCATTGAAGACATCCAATGACTTCCTGGTATGGTGTGAGTGGATCCATCACTGTTTCCTTATCACTCTTGTCCTTCTCCACTGGCAACGGTGTCTGTCGTGATCGCTTGCCACCGGGAAATCTATCGATGATATCGTCGATGTATCCTGGTTGGCTCAACCATATTTTCCTTTGCCTTCGGTCGCGAGTGACTTTCATCCCTAGGATCGTGCTGACTTCCCCTAGCTTGGTGATAGTCCATTCTTTTCCGATCTCGTCCATCGCTTTGTCTGCAACTCCGTTTCCCTTTGCTGCGACCACGAAATCGTCCACATACACCAACACGATCACTGGTGATGCTCCCTCTCGAATGTACACACCCCAATCCGGATTGAGCCTTATATATCCGAGTATTTCAAGCCTTTTCTTCACCTCTTGCCACCAATTATGAGCTGACTGTTTCAGTCCATACAGTGGTCGAAGCATTCGAAGCTCGGCACCAGGTACCTCGAACTCCACGCCCTTCGGCTTTCTCATATATATCTCTTCGGTGATGTGTCCATTGAGGTAAGCTGTCTCCACATCCCCTTGGACTAAGTCCATGTCCTCGCTTGCGGCCAAAGCCAATATGATCCTGAGTGATGCTAACCTTCCCACCGGTGCAAAAGTGTTCTCGAAGTCGACACCTGGTACCTGTGTAAAGCCCTGGGCTACCAGCCTTGCTTTATACTTGGTTGGTTTTCCATTGGCGTCCCTTTTCAGCTTGAACACCCATTTACAGCCTATGGCCTTTCGTCCTTGGGGTATGACTTCCTCTCTCCAGGTCCCCTTCTTCCTTAGTGAGTCCAATTCAGCATCCATTGCGGCTTTCCACTGACTCCAATCAGGTCTTCTTTGGGCTTCTATCACTGATAGGGGATCTCGTTCGACACCATCACTCATGGTCGCCATTGCCATCTCGGATGATATCATGGCAGTCCTTTGACTTCGAAGTGACCTTGGCTCATTGACATCCACAACTATATCCTCGAATACCCTCTTCTCTGGTATATGCTCGTATGTCCAAGATGGTTTGACTTTGTACTTATTGTCCACAGATCCCTCTTTGTCCTCAAGTTCAGGGGTCTCGATCGGGATATCGATTGGACTTTCTATCACACCTTGGCTCGCCGGCTCACATGGTTCGATAGGCCTTCTGATATCTTGTTTGGCCTTTGGGACCTGGACTATCGTCATACCGTCCCGACTGCTCTTAACATCCCGTGAGCGTACCAGTTCTGCTGAGTGATCCAGTCTGACGATCCATCCACTAGACCAGTGTTCCTGACCTAGCAGGACGCCCGATGCTCCCTTGTCGACATCGAAAGTCGATCTAGGTCTTGCACCTCTGGCTCCCTTCGGTATTTGGACGAAGCACCTTTCACCAAAACATCTGATGGTGTCGATCCCTTCTCTTCGACCTGTCAACCTAGTCCATGCTGGTATGCCATCCCTTCCGTTGGTCTTCATCAAGACAACTCCGGCATACCTCGAGGCATACGACCAGTGATCGTGAGGAAGGTTCGAGTCCATCAGCATGCAGGACACCATGTCCTTTATGGTGCGTATGGTTCTTTCGGCCGCTCCATTGAGTTCCTGAGTGTACCTTGGACTGACATATCTCTGTATTCCAGAAGCTTCGTAGTATTCTTTGGCTCGATCACTCTCGAACTCTGGAGCTCCATCGGATCGAATAACCCTCACTCGAACACCAAGTTGTTTTTCGACTTTGGCTACTATACCAATGATAGCGTCCATGACATCCTTTCGACTGGGTATTGGTATAGGGAACACCAGCTTCGACCATCGTTCGATACAGACGAGCAAGTATTCCATACCGTCCACGGATCGGTCGAGGGGTCCGGCCACATCCACATCGATAGCGACACCCTCGATATCACCGATCAGTAATGGACTCGATCCCGGCTTAGGATTTCGAATGATCTTCTTTGTCATGCAGACTTTACAGTCTGTCATCTTAAAGCCGTCTTTCTCTAGGGCCTTTATGTCATATCGAAGCTTCCCTTCTTTCCCCAATGTGAGCAATTTGCCGATCCCTATATGTCCAAGTCGCTTATGCTCTTCCTCTAGGGGTGATACTTCGACCGTGGCCATAGCGTATGGTGATGTAATGACGATCGATGGTGACATCCTTCCCAAGGTTGTGGTCCATAGAGATCCAGTCTTGGTGAGTGGTATACTGTTCCCTTGTCGATCGATCGTTCCTCCAACCTTAGTCAGGTTGGTTGTCCATCCGTGCTTTATGAGTCTTGACATTGACAGTAGGCTGACCCTTGCTCCAGGTATATGATATACCTCTCGCAACACCAGCTTTCGTCCTTTGTCCATCCTTACTTCAATGTCACCGACCTCACAAGCTCGCATTGATCCTCCTCTATTGGCTAGGCCAAACTCGATCGGAGCAATTAACTTCCTGATATCTTTGAGAAGGGCTCGGTGTGGTGTAAGATGGTGAGTTGCTCCACTATCCAATATCCATTGGGTGTCCACCCTTTCCCCTTCTATCACTATGTCATCCGTCAATAGACATGCTGAGTGGTCCGCCCAGGGATTATGCTCCAGATCGTCACTGGTCCATGGTATCACTTCGTCGGGCCAGTCCATCGGCTCGTCATTGGACAAGTCGGCCCAATGTAATACTGGATCATCTGCAATGGTGATCATGGCCCAAGCATCCTCAATGTCATTAAGCGATGTGGTGAGTAACCCTGTGGCGATCTCTCCTACACCCTTGTCTTTGGACTCATTCTTCCTATCATATCCTTGCTTGGGTGGCTTCGGACAGTCTCTCTTTAAGTGTCCTGACTCTCCACAGTTATAACATCGAGCCTTCGAAACGTCAAAGCCGCTTCGCTTCCCCTTTGGTCCCTGTATTCCCTTCGAGTTCGCTTCTCGACCTTTTCCATACTTCGGTCGATCATTCTTCGTCTTGGGGTTGTCACCGGGTACACCTTGCGTCATCAAAGCATAACCTCCTCGTCGATCTCGATGGACCGGTCTAGCCCTTCGTCTTGCACTCTCTGCATTGTACTTGGACAATACCCAGGCCCATGATCGATCCTCCGGAAGTCGTTGGTTGATCTCGGAGATAACTGGACGGAATGACTCCGCTAGGAAGGTCTCAGTAAAGGTCGCGGCCCTCTCTAAGTCTGTGAGTTCCATTCCGACCAGCTTTGCTTCCATGACAACCCTTGAGAAGGCTTCCACATGCTTTGCCATCTCTTCGGAGGTAGCATCGTTCCTGAGGTCGAACGAATAGAGCTTCTTCTTGATCATCCTTTGGTTCTCCACAATACTGAGCTGATGTATCCCCAGACAGTATATCCACATGTCATGTGCCGAATACAGATCCTCAATGTCCAATTGGATAGCCATGGATACAGATCCCTTCAATATGGCCTGTGCTTTGTTCTCTCTAGCACGCCACTGGATCCATTCCCTTCTCTGATCTGAAGTAAGAGGCTGATCTGCTTGTCCTTGTGTACGCTGATGGGGCTCCAGGGACAATGCTCGATTGGGTTGCTGTACTCTGGTTCGCCTCGGGAGGCCTGGTAACAGCCCGTCTTGCCCTGTGGATCTTGTCCTCGTCATCCCTATGGTCGACGGTGTCGGGTATCCCCTTTGGGGTACTACCCCTGATGGAGGTCTGGACCCGGGTGGGTCACTCTCACCCGTTCCTAGGTCGGCCGAGCGGTCGGCCGAGCTCTCCGCTATGACATTTCCTTCCCTTCCACCATGCACCGTCGCTGACGATGGTGCAGAACTTGGAGATGTCTCCCAACCTTCTACACCCCTCACAGGCTCCACGTCCTTTCCTTCCACAGTATTCCAACAGTCACTCAGCTGGAATTGGATAGTTACTGCCGATCTCCATGCGGCAAAGGTCTGTGGCTCATGTGTGAGCTTCGGGATGTCCTCAAGGTTGATTCTCGACATTGTGAGTTCTCTTTTCTGCTTGGTGGTAAAGTTCGACTGTTAATCTGTTACAGTTACAGGAAAGAAATGCATCGATCTCGCTAGACCTGCAGTACCTCTATATACGATCCTGGCTCGGTCGAAAGGTCCATGCTTATGGACATTGGTGCTTATTGTTTCCAGACCTTGCCAAGACCATCCTCGGCCGGGACAGAGCTTCTTATCCGTCCCTCGTAACATCCATGTTCATCCATTAATCGGCGTGTGTCTTGAGTGCTGCCAATGTCTCCTGGTCACCAAAACATTCTGCGCAGACTACTGAGCCTTCTCCTTTCTGTACTAGACTCGGGACGGAAAATGATGTACAGAGATTTAGAGGAAGGCCTAGGCTGCTCTTCGGGCCCATTAGATGGCGCGACGCCATCTGATCGTGTAAAGTATAAGCAGTGTGCCACATTCATCTCCGCCACATCGGTTGCCCACACATCCCCATCCATCCGAAGTTATATTCGGGCCTGACCTGGTCATTTCTCGGCTCTACACCTATCATGAACAGAAGTGTCCGGGCGACATGGACGTTTCGTGATATAGCATCGGGGTATGTGACTGATCATATTCAAGGCTGCGTTCGAGCTCAGCGCCGATCATTATGCAGCTCGGCTTCACGATTCGGCCCGGCGCCGGCCAGCCTGCTCGCGTTGAAATCGCTTGATACGGAGGAAGATTCGACCCTGGCGAGAGAATGGGTCAAGGGTTTCACTGTGGAAGATATCCCAAAGTCTAGCTACACGGCTACTTATTCGAGGTCCAGTGGACCGGGCGGACAGGTAAATAGACGATCAGAGTGTTCGCTGATAGGCACTCTGTAGCATGTGAATACGACCGACTCTAAGGCGACGGTGAGGATGCCGATACATCGAGCTTTGGGAGTATGGCTACCGAGGTATATGACGAAAGGGTTAATAGAGTCGGTGAGTGAGAGATACGTGGCTGAGGGGAGGATAGTGTTCTCGCCAGGCTCGTGCCCGCCCAGGACATGAGCCCACCTCCCACCCCAGAGCCCCCGAGCAGGCTCGTGCCCGCCCAGGACATGAGCCCACCTCCCACCCCAGAGCCCCCGAGCAGGCTCGTGCCAGCCCAGGACATGAGCCCACCTCCCACCCCAGAGCCCCCGAGCAGGCTCGTGCCCTCCCAGGATGGTTTGCCCGCCTCCCACCCCATCACCCCATCACCTTACCTCGCCCTCTGGGCTCGGCGAGAGACTACGCCCACCCCCCACCCCATCACCTTGCCTCGCCCTCTGGGCTCGGCATAAAACTACGCCCACCCCATCACCCCATCACCTTACCTCGCCCTCTGGGCTCGGCGAGAGACTACGCCCACCCCCCACCCCATCACCTTGCCTCGCCCTTTGGGCTCGGCATACCACTCGCTCACTCTCCCCCCTTAGTCCCACTTCACCCACTCCTCCCAATCCCTCCTCTTCTCCGCCTCCCTCCACCGCTCTGCCCCTGCCAACCTCACGCTCGTACTCTCCATCCTCCATGCCCACCTCGTCTCCGTCGCCTCCTCCC
Organism: Kockovaella imperatae; assembly: GCF_002102565.1. Lineage (NCBI taxonomy): Eukaryota > Fungi > Basidiomycota > Tremellomycetes > Tremellales > Cuniculitremaceae > Kockovaella > Kockovaella imperatae. Next base: position 48,045 of record NW_019028962.1, read on the forward strand.
CTATCCGTGGCGAGACCTCTAGTGCGCAACGTCAACGTGTGGATCGACTCAAGGCCCGTGATCGATTGAAACGATATGAAGCCAAGGAGAGACAGAAGCGTGACAAGAGCTGGCGTCGAGGCGAGTAGTGCCACACTGCCACATGAGCTTCGGCGTTATGGATCATCACCACAAGTAGTAATTATGCCACGTGTCGGAGATATATTTCACACTACGTCATTTGAAAATAAATAAAAACACACAGAGCGAAAGAAAAAAAACTTTTACGGGGGAATAAAACTTTCCCCCTCGCATCATCATCATCATCATCATCATCATCGTCATCGACACAAACCTCGTTCAGACCACCCTGGCTGGCACGTTCAAAGAACTGGGAAGGGTGGGGAACCAAATAATCCAAACAGCAGCAGCAGCAGCAGCAGCAGCAGCATCAGAAGGGTGGTGTGTCTGTATGTGGAGAGAGAGACTGATCAATCACTGAGAGAGGAGGGGCACACAGCGACAGAGTCAGGCGTAGTACAAGGACACACAGAGAGAAAGAGCTCCATCCCCTCCTTTGGAGACGATCAAAATAGTCGGCTGCTTTTCGACGTGAGTTGGGTCGCGTCCAATGTCTGGCCCCCATCCCTCGAAACTATATCATAGCTGACCACTGTGTACCCTCATCCACACCCTTTCACCATCCGGCTCGCTGCGTTCGCCACCTCGCACCTCACCGCGTCACCTCTCCTCACTGCTTATAAATCGGGGGAATCCAAAAAAAATATCATCCTCGACCAGTCCGACCTCGACACTCGTTGCCAACCCATCCTGACCATCCTATCCAAATCCTCATCGAACGAAGCCCCTCCGCCAGCGACACATCCCCAATTCCTGTGCATATACCACTGCGCACGTACCATCCCCTACCCTTTTCGGTCACCTCCGACCCATTTTAGGACCCTAGCTTCGATCACTTAATATGACAGCGGTGGCAGCGGCTCCAGCGGGTCTCCCGAGAGGACCGACACCGAATCGTGAGTTTCTGGACACATGGATCAAGCTGATAAACGTCTCTTAGCTCCTCGACCGTCCTCCTCGTCGTCACGCAATTCGAATCGCGAAACGAGAGAAAAATCATCCATACCAAAACCAGAGCCGCCCCCACACGAGGAGGAAGGTGAGTAGTACCTTTCCATCCAACTCCCAGGCTGACCCTCTCTCTCTCTCTCTCAGCGGACCATCCGCAAAGACCTCCCATTCGCCCTCAAGTATCCAAATTCGACCTCGAAGTCAACCCGTTCGAACAATCCTTCGCGGGTCGATCCTCTCACAGTTCCGCCACTTCAAGTCACACCACACCGCCACGAGGTACCGATGCCACCAGTATCAAACACAATGCTCTTCCTCCCCTTTCAGCCTTGACCAGTCCAGCTGCTGCGAATGCCACGCAGTTTCCATGGCTGGCGAATCAGTCCCTGCGGACTGGACCTCTGAGTCCAGCCATGTTGACGGGACCTCAGAACGCCAACGGGTCGACTCAAGCCAATGGCACAGGTAGCAAGCCAGAGGGTGGACAAACAGAGGGCGGCGCGTTTGATGGGTCAACATTTAGGACAGGTTTCACACCGGGCACGGGAAGTGGATTCACACCTGGATACTCGTCACTTGTCGGCAACAACTTTGCCAGTTCCCTCCCCATGCCCAGTCCGAACACTGCCGCTTTCCTCAATATGGTGACAAATGAGACGCCGACGGGAGAAGGTGGCGAGGGCGGCGGGGCGAATGGGGAGCGTTCCAACGCTTCTCAACCCAATGGACAGCCCTCTGGTGGTCCGCCAAATGCCATCCCACCGCATATGCAACAACAACACGGCCTGTCTCATCTTCAATCGGAGATGCCACAGGAAACAATCACTCCGAACACCCTTTCCGCCCTGACTGGCGTCTTCAACGACATGTCCCGGCAGCAGCAGCAACAACAACAACAGCAGCAGCAAGGTGGTCCACCTCAGTCCAACGGACACATGTTTTACCCACCGATGCAGCATCCCGTGCCTCATGTGGATTACGCTCAACAATCCGCCAATGCCGCTAGTCAAGCTGCCAATGGACTCTTCCTTCTTTCTCAAGCACATCAAGAGTTGTCAAAGAGGGAAGAAGAGGGTCGGTCTTCATCACCCGACGCACCTCAACCTCGGACCGCCAAAGCCAATGGACAAGCAGGGACGAAGCGGAAATCAGAGCCTGCGGCGGCGCCTGTGAAACCTCCGAAAAAGGGACGAAAGGCTAGTCAAGCGCCTCCAAAGATTGAAAGTACGAGTCCAATGAGCATGGGTGATCTAGACGAGGATCAAGAGGCGAGAGAGGCGAGGTTGGGAAGACCAGAGACGGAGGAGGAGAAGAGGAAGAACTTTTTGGAGAGAAACAGGCAAGGTGAGTCAACACGGAGGCATCGAGCGCAGCGGGCGACGTCCTGTCAAGCACCGAGCTCGTCTTACCCTGTTCGTCGCCCACAGCCGCTGACCCTCTTCTCTCAGCCGCGCTCAAATGCCGACAACGCAAAAAGGCCTGGCTGCAGGAACTCCAAACCAAGGTCGAGCAACTGACCATGGAGAACGAACGACTTCAACAGACCATCGGAGGCCTACACGATGAAGTCGGACGCTTGAGTTCGGTCTTGATGCAGCACAGGGACTGTGGGCTGGGCATACCGACGGGATACGGACGGCCAATCAGGTAGCGAGCAGTGCGACAGCGGTGACACTAGACTCAACGCCTGACCCCACTCATCCCGCCTTCAAAAAATGTCACATACACGACAGTTGATCTCTCTGCACACAAGCACACGCGCATATGTATTCACCAATGGCAGACTGTCGACCCGTTTCTCCCCTCGGATGTTTAGGTATTATTAACAACTCTCTCTGTCTCTCTCTCTCTCCCGTCTCACTTCTTGTCATTGGGCGTGGATAGTATTGCACTAGTCCACACACGCACGAACGCACACAACCCTCATGTAGCGATTGGTAGTGAGATTCCGAATATGCAGCATAGTATCGGGTCACAGCGTGAGGGTGCGCCGGGGGGAGGGGCAGGTCGTCATTTTGTCGTGATGCATGATGCGGGGCATGAGTGTTATATGATTCGTACTGCGAATGCTAGGCAAACGAGGATGATTGTGTCCTGGGGCGGATTGTCAGCGTGGCAAGCTCACGAGCGAGCGGAGTACGAGAGCGTGGGCCGGATGTGAGCGAATTCGAGGATCAAGCCAAGCCGAAGATGAGCGAGATTTTCGATGGGATCCAGTGGGGGGTTTTAGATGGAGCTCGTCTTTCTGCTGGGTCCCCCCCAGTGGGAAGAGTTTGCTTCGATCGACTCACATTACTGTACATTTCCTGGACCACGACGTCTGTATCTTCCCAATGACAAGACATGTCCGCTCTGGAACAAGAGGCGTCAGTTGGAGAGGTTGACGGGCACCTCGAGGAATGCTGATCGATGGTCATGTCGCTCGCTCGCTCGCTCGCTAGCGCTCACTCACCTCCCTGCTTGCCCCAAATTCTCAGACAACGTCACTGTCACGATGTATTTGAATCCTTTGGGCTCCAGTTCGATCATTCGCGATTTGACTTTCTGGAAAAGAGGAGGGAGGGGGAGCGTGTGAGCAAAGTGATGAGGGGCCTTTGAAGTAGATAATGAAGGCAGAACCTGGGCTTGCAGGTGGACAAGGATAGTACGCTCACCTCGGATATCTCTTTGGAATACGAAGCCATCCTTGGTTTATCATTTGGGTCCCATGATGCGCCTGGCAGAAGAAGTCAGGAAGAGCGTGGGGTGGTTAGTGCTGGATGAGATCCAGAACCGATGTACCTGTCAATGTTTTGCTGAGGATCTGAGAAGGGACGACATTTCAATATCGGGACTTGACATCCGAAAGGGTCAGTACTCACCGTGCGCATACTTGGGCGTAGTAGATCCGAGGGGAACCTACAAATAGGGGTCAGAGGCGGGGGCATCAACGATGGTCGATGAATACGCCTGAGGTAGATCGAGGAATGCGAAGAGAGTCGAGCTCTCAGGCTCAAGTTCCAGCTCGTAGTTCGGACCGCGCCAAAGCTGTCACTTGCTCCCTGGCTCACATCCCGTGCATTGCCCACTCACTTTTGCCTTAATGGCGATGACGCCCCAGAACCCGATCTCGTATCGACATGTGGGGACAAGGCCCCGTTCCGCCGAACGCTCATGCCGCGGGGCGGCGGCGCGAAGTGTGGAACGGGCGAGGCGATTCAAGTAAGGGGTGAGGTCGAGTTGGCGGAATGAGCGACGTCCTTGGAGAGGCTCAGAGTAGCTTGTACTGCGGAAGAACACTGCGCTCGTGGATGATGATAGAGACGAAAGTAGAAGAGATAGTAGAGCAACGACAAATGGCATTTCACCCATCCGGCTATTCGAATTTCCTCGTCGTCCTCGACGTCGTCGCGTCCGTTCAATAGTGCATCCTTCTTTCTTGATCACCTTCTTGTACGTTGACCACTAGGGGTTCCAGCATCGGATGACGGCAGCCTGATCCGATCCCAATGACCTCTTGGCTCCGATACACCGAGAATCATACGAGTCAAAGCAAACGCAAATCAACCTTATCTGATCGAAATCTTCAGCACCAGTCCCCTCACAGTCTCTCTCCTCCGAGTCTTCCGCACTCTCCACACGTCCAAACGCCGTACCTGGACCCGTGGCTGGCAAGCGTACCTGACCATCTGACAGAAGTCGTCTTTGCTCAGTCTACTCCCCTCCCTTGTTCCTGGACACCTGGACGTCCTCAGTATCCGCCTGAGATCCTATCGCCAACGCCTCGACGATATATCATGGACCAACTCAACCCTCTAGGGAACAGCTGGAGGTCCGACGAGTATTCGCTCAAGGGGAAAGAGAAGGAAGAAAGGTGGAATATGGTCCCATCGATGAGGCAGACGCATTCGGGGCTTCCTGATGATTCAACGCGTTTGGAGCCCTCGACCGGTCCATGGGACGCTCCGAAGCGGGCATTCACTCATGACAAAGCGCACGGCTCAAGTGGATCTCGAGGGCCTGGAAGTATTCGGATAGGACCTCTGCCGAGCGCGATTCTGGCCTCCATCATGGACACCAGCGCGGGTCGAGACAAAGTCTTGGTGAGTGAATCTCCAGGACGTTGCACAGGAAAAAGGATGCCTCGATTGATCCCATGTCGATCTCTAGAAAACCATTCAGTATACGCTCAAAACGTACCTCTATCTCTTGTCCCTGATCGCTAGAGTCAGACCACTGTCGATATGGTTCAAAGCGAATTCAAAGCGGATGAAGATAGCCACGGGATCGTTATCGTTGACGCGGTGAGTTGGCGAACGGGGGAGTCCCGTTTGTCAGCGGCGTGATGCGGAGCGGACGCTGATGCCTGGTGTCGCTTGTGCAAAAAATCTGAACTCGTGGCCCCTCCTCGTTCTGTCGCTACGCTCTATGGCCCGTTGCCCCCCCCCCCCCCCCCCCCCGGCGGCCCAACAGCAAATGTCTCCTCCTCCTCAACCCCCTTCGACCTCTTACCCACCTTCTATCCCCCGAACCTACCTCAGCAACCACTCTCCTGCGGCACCTCATCGACTTGACAGGCGCCCTAGCAGACGACGTATACTGTCTCTCGCTCTTGGGTATATTGTCTCGCCGTAGAGGACGGTTCGCAGAACGCTGGGCCAAGTGGGTCGATCCACCACAACAACTATATGCCCAGCTGACATTACCCCTCTCTCACTCACTAGCCGCTTCTGGCTCCTCAAGACTATACTCGGCTTGTGGAAACTTCATACACTGACTATACCCCATCTGTCTCGTCGATTGCCTCTAGTCCCGCCGCTGGTTCATCCGGATCAACCGCACGAGGAAGAGACCACGGACAAGGCGTTAGCCACCGCCCAATGGATGAATCACAAACTCGTGGCGGATCTCGCGTTCGTCTGTGAGTGGTAGAGCGACATCATTACGAAGGTCGTGTGTCTGACGAGAGTCTCTCTCTCCAGCATACGAAGTGTTCCACCTGTCTTGGGCTAAAGAACCTGTTCAATGTATCACTGGATTGATTTCGGGTGTGATAAGGTACAGTACGATTCTGAACGCGAGATCAATCGCTCATGGTCCTCGCAGTACAGCTCTCCTCTATGATCAAGAGTATGATGCTAGTCTTGGCAAGGGGTAGCGCTCCCTGATGCATCACATTAAGACATTCGCCTCTCTCCCTTCTTGCTCTTCGCCTTTTTCGATCACTTGCTCGCCTGGGTCTCTGCATCGCTCTCAGGCTTCGTCTCTGCCTCAGCCTCGGATAAGGCAAGGCGAGCAGATCTCAAGACTTTTTCCGTGGCCAATGTGACATTTCGCAGAGCAGGCATCGTGGACGGGTTCAAAGGATCGTTCGGAACCGCGTCGATCGAGTTCATAAGGTCAAACATCTCATGCACCATATCTTCCAACAAGCCAGTGATACGGGACTTGCCAGTGGCGTTGGTTTCGGTATACCCGGAGCTTTGTGAATCTTTCGAGTGCGGTTCAGTCATGTTGTGATTCGTGTGCCGGGTTGTGGGATTTTGCGCCCAAAATCAGTGACTCCCACTGCTTAAATCCCCCAGGAAGTGTTACGCTCATTCAGGATGATTGAAATTGTCCTGTAACAGCAATCAATTAAGGATCCCAAAGGATCCAAAGTGGTCAAGATTTTCGTCAATGATCAGCCGAGACAAAGGCTCGTCTGGGTGCTCCCGAGATGAAGGATTTGATTGATAAGGCTGTCAAAGGAGATGTCGCGATGAAGCTATTGAGGGGTCCAAATCAGGGGAAGATGGAGCGATAAACGCCTGCTCCACGCGCCCTCCGTCTCGTTCTTCGTCTCGGCATGTATGTGCTCACACACGTATCGAGCAAAGGTCGAAGAGCAGATCCCCCAAAGAACAGTTGCGATTGGAAGATCTGCGGTATGGCAGAAGGTGGGCCAGAAGAGGCAAGCCAAAGATCACCAGAATCTCAGGAAACGCTGACCGATCGCCCCACCGTCATCTAACTTGAAAGCACATTGCAGACCAGCCCAGTTGATCGACTCAGCTCCATCGTCCATGCATCGTTGAATCTAGCTCCTACGGCTCAAGCAATACGCCCTATCATCACTTCGACGCCCCTCCTTGCGAGTTGGATCCTCCAGACTGTGCCGCCCCGCTGGTCGTGTTCGCACCAGAAGCGTTCGACGAGTCTATCTTCTTCTGAGTCGCCTCGAGCTCTGTCATTCGATCTTGCAGAAGTCGGACACTCCTGGCTGCAGTGTCACTGTCAAAGTCGTCTGGGATAAGTCTCGAAATTAGGTGCGCTTGGTCGCGTTGGCTGTGCCACTGTTGGTTGTTGCAGTTGCTTGAGTCTCCGGAGGAGCCATTTTGCGCCATGGTGTCTGGAATGTTACGATTCGTGAGATATCGGAGTTGAGTGCTATTGAGCTGTTGAATGTGAGATTATCAAATTGATTTGGGCGATAGAGACTCGATCAATTGACAGCTTTTTATAAGCCAGAGGGACACATTCTCCCTCCTTCGTCCTCTATTCATGGCTCGTAGAGTGCTTCTCGCCGATATGGAACCGAGTAGATGCATCCCTTGTCAGAACCAGAAGGCGGCACCGCGAATTGTCATCTTTGAAGGGATGAAAGGTCGCAAGAGAACGTGTCGCGTGAGATGGAGAGTGTCTGTTCTCAGCTTCTCTGGCGCTTAAGAAGACAAAGAAGCCTGGTCGCAGGATGCGTGCTTCTCATGATCTGACAACGGATGGTATGGCATGGAAGAAGTGGGAAGATGACGAGAAGGAACTGGTCGTTGATGGGCAACGCTCTTTTCCAATGTGGCACGTGGCAGGTGTGGCCTCTCGGCCTGAGTTATGCATTCATGGTCTTATCTTGGAGCGTTTATGAGCAGGTTCCTGGACTTGGAGCTCTCACAGGTCACAAATCTGCTCCCCTATACGAATGACAGGCCCTGTGAAGTCAACGCTTCCATCACTACCTTGCCTTGAAAGGACGCTCGCTTGTTGATCAGGTCTCGAGCATGTGTCGGATGACAAAAGATTCGGCTCATGAAGCACAGGCGTGAAGCCTAAACCCGTACCTCTTTCGACGACACCATCCATAAAGTAAGACAATGGAAAGATCTTAGGAACGATGAAAGCTTCTAACGAACCTGCTATGACACACAGAATCATCTCGTCACCTCCCTCAACTTCTTCACCGCTTTGGTCTCCTGATCCAACTTCCTGACCGCCAATCGACCCAAATCGACCATCAAATCCGCTGCATCCGGATCGAACACTGGCCAAGGCTTTCTCAACCAGGTCAATATGGCATGTCGTTGCTCGCGTTGAGCCGGGAGCATCGCCTCGGCTTTGGTGATGGGGCCGAACCGAGGTAGCGTCGCGATCCATTCCTCTCGAGTCAGAGGGCCGATACGAGGTGCTCTGGGTTTTTTGGCGGCGCCTCCACTCGGCGACTCCTTCCGCATCGCTGCGACCTTCTCTGCCTCCTTCTCCAGCCTGACTTGCTCGTACGTCTTCTTTGGTCCACCACTCGGAGGCGGTGGGGCGCCACCTGCCTTCTTAGCTTGACCTTCCATCAGCATCCGCATATTCTTTGAAGGCAAAAGCATCGACAAATCGTCAAAGTCTCCCTCCTTCATGAGATCCCTGAGCATGCGATCGTTCTTGGCCTGCTGTTTGGTCCTCGGTCCAATGAACATCTGCTTGATGAATGGGAATTGAGCATCCAGCTCCGCATCCATCACTTTGGTTTCTTCCGCCTTGAGTTTTCGCTCTTCGTCCAGCTGCTCCTTGGAGGGCGGACCATGCGGCTTGGGAAACGCGGTGGGAGCGAAACAGTTGGGGAATCGATCAAGACCTTTTTGAGCTTCTTGAACGTCTTTCAACTCTTTCTCCAACTTGGCAATGACATTGTTGTGACCCAACCACGCGTCTTCGCCTTTGAGATACCCGCCATTGTTCTGCTCCCAGCGAAGTTTTGCTATCTGGTAGTTGAGCGCAGTGACGTGAAACTTGCGGAGCTGGGCGTACGAGACGATTGGAGCGGTAGGAATGACAGGTTTGGATTTGACAGGTGTGTTGGGCGACATGGGAGGCGTAGCGAGGCCCGTAGCGAAGAGAGCCGGGTGAGTGGTCTTGATGGTGAGAGGGGTCATCATGACGACCATGGTGCAGTGGAGGTGATGGCTCAAGCGGTATGGACGGTAGACTGATGTTCACTTGCGGCAATCTGAACGTGCAGGATGGAGGAAGGAACATTCGAGAGGGATCACATATACGTCTGGACTCTGGGGGTCAGTAGGTAGGGGACACCTCCTTTCACAGACTATCTGCGACATGTACGAGCTCACATCCTTTCATTGATGCTGGACGCTCTTTTCGCCAGCTCCTGCATGTCGTCTGTGAGTTTGTCAGGGGATCGTCGAGCATCACAGACGTTTGATATGCCATGAGACGCCCTCCCGGGGGTGTTTAGAGCCATTGAGGGATCACGATCCACTGAGCAGGCTGTCTGATGCCCCGCCAGCTCGCTCTCTCGAGATGTACGAGGCTATATGTGTGGCGGCGGTCTCAGTCCCCCATCCGCCACAAATAGCCACGTCATCCCCCCCCCCCTGTCACCGGTTAATGCGAGACTCATTCCTAAGCGAACAACCTCTTTTGAGCATCCCATCCCATCGTTCTCCAGCTCGTGGTGACTCTTTTGCATCTCTACTTTGATCCATTATCACGACGCCACGATGGGATCATTAGACTTCAAAGACCTCGTCGTGTTGGTCACTGGTGCAGGCAGTGGGATTGGCAAAGTGTAGGTTGTACTACAACAGCATCGCACGCGCGGGACTGACCTGTTCCGCCAGGTACGCACACTTCTTCGCGTCGAGAGCTGCCAAGGTCGCTGTGAACGATGTATCTGCCCAAGCGGCTCAACAAGTCGTCGATGAGATCACCAAGAGTGAGCACGGAGGTAAGAAGACCATCCGCTCACCCTGTCAGGCGGTGGTAAGGCCGTTGCAGCCGCCGGATCCGTCGCAGAAGGACAAAAGATCGTCGATCAGGTCGTCAAAGCCTTTGGTACGGTTCATGTACTGATCAACAATGCTGGAATCCTTCGTGAGTGTGAGTATATGGGGCTTAGCTGACCGTCAGGTGACAAATCTTTCAAAAACATGACGGATCAGGATTGGGATCTGGTCGTTCTAGTCCACCTGAAAGGTGCATACAGCTGTACAAAGGCGTGCTGGCAGATCTTCAGGGATCAAAAGGTGGGCATGATGGAGACTCGTGCATGCTGACAATTCAGTTTGGACGAGTGATCAACACGGCATCTGCAGCTGGCCTCTATGGAAATGTCGGACAGGCGAACTATTCCTCCGCCAAGAGTGAGTCGGCCAGTGCATGGACGCGCTGAACGATCAGTGGGTCTCGTCGCATTCACGCGCACCATCGCTCGTGAAGGAGAAAAGTATAATATTAAGTCCAATGCCATCGTCCCGGTAAGTTAAGCTTGCTTATCACCCTGCTTACACGCTAGATCGCCAAATCAGCAATGACGGAAACGATCATGCCTGCAGAGATGCTCGCAGGGCTCAAGCCTGAGCTCATTGCGCCCTTGGTCGGTGTACTCACTGCCAAGAACGTGAGTTCACCCTGGGCGACCCTGCTCATGCATACTTCAGGGCCCCGATGTCACTGGACGAGTGTTTGAACTTGGGGCGGGATTCTACTCCGAAGTGCGATGGGAGCGAGCCAAAGGTGAGAGAGGAACTTTCGCCTTGACCTGACGACCAGGGGCTATCTGGAAGACTGGGGATAAGACCTTTACACCTTCTGCCGTGGCTGCAAAGTGGGCCGAGGTACAAAACTTCGATGAAGCGGTTCACCCACAGTCAGGACTTGACACGGACAGCTTGGTAGGTTTATGTGATTCCAGCTCCAGCTGACCTAGAAGGGCATCGTCACTGCCTCGAGGAAGATGCCGCCAAATAAGCAAGCCTCCCCTCCTATCAAATTTGACGGAAAGACGGTCATCATCACTGGAGCCGGTGCCGGGTTGGGACGATCGTATGCGTTGATGTTTGGACAACTCGGCGCGAACGTCGTTGTCAACGATGTCAACAAGGACAACGCGGAGAGAGTCGTCGACGAGGTCAAGAAGAGTGAGTGTCTTGTAGTCCGCTGTTGACCTTCTAGTGGGCAGCCGAGCGGTCGCTGCAGTCTGCTCGGCAGAAGAGGGCGAGACGATCGTCAAGACTGCCATGGACACGTTTGGCGCTGTTCACATCCTTATCGCCAACGCCGGTATTCTTCGAGACAAGTCATTCGGGAATATGGACGAAAGCATGTGGGATCAGGTCATGGCTGTGCATCTCAGGGGAACCTACAAGGTGAGGACGGCAAAAATTACCCAGCTGAGTGCTAGTGCGCCAAAGCGTGCTGGCCAGTATTCTCAAAGCAAAAGTATGGCCGGATCATCACAACGACTTCGCCCAATGGGCTGTGTAAGTCCTCCAGCGCAAGATGTCCCCTGACACACGCAGATGGAGCTATCGGACAGGCCAATTACTCGACTGCCAAAGCCGCTCTGATCGGTTTCGCCCGGACTCTCGCCCTCGAAGGTGCCAGATCAAACATTCTGGTCAATTGTATCGCTCCGCAAGCTGGAACAGCCATGACGGCGACCGTGTGGCCAAAGTGAGTCGATTCTTGTGACGAGTCTGACCTGTCAGGGAGGCGCTAGAGGCGATGTCTGTAAGTCTCGGGCATTTCTTACTTCTTATGCTGACCAAATAGCCTGACTATGTCGCACCTGTGGTCGGATACCTCTGCTCGGAACAATGCCAAGACACTGGGACGCTTTACGAAACGTTTGGTGGCTTTGCCGCCCAAGTCAGATGGCAGAGAACCCACGGGTGAGTGCTCAACTCCTCATAGCTATACTGAGCACTCGTAGGTTCTGCTTCCCCAATGACAAGGAGCCGTCGCCAGAGGCTGTTCTCGGCAAGTGGAAGGAGATCACGACATTTGGTAAGGCCCTGAGGACTACTCGCCGCTGAATTCTCAGACGACCGCTCGACCCACCCTTCATCCGCCCAAGAAGCTATCCAGCAGATCCTCGAGAATTTCTCCAATCACGCAGAAGCCTCCTCTGGCGAATCTGGTGGCAGCGAGTTTGAGCATTCTGAGGACACCGACGCCGTCAAACAGGCCAAGCGGAATCCTCCTTCGCCGGAAGAATTCACATACACCGAGCGAGATGTCATGCTATACAATCTGGGCATTGGAGCCAAGGCGAGCGAGCTCAAGTGGACATTTGAGAATTCGGAAGACTTTGCAGTGAGCAAAAGCTCGTAAGCACGTTGCTGAGCCCCAGGCCCTTCCCACATTCGGTGTCATTCCCCAATTCGGCTCTTCCTCCTCCATGCCCATGGACTTTGTACCCAATTTCGACCCCACCAAGCTCCTGCATGGCGAGCAGTATCTCAAGATCCTCGGCCCCATCCCTACATCCGCCACCGTCATCAATCACACTCAGCTCGTCGAGGCGTTGGACAAGGGCAAGGCTGCGGCGGTCACTTGTCGTGTCATCACAAAGGACAAGTCGACGGGAGAGTCGCTGTTCGAGAACCAGAGTACGGTGTTTCTGAGGGGTTGTGGCGGATTTGGAGGGAAGAAGAGTGGTTCGGGTACGTCACAAGGGAGGTCAAGTTTTTCAAGCTGATGATGATCAGACCGCGGACCTGCAACGGCTCTGAATACACCTCCAAAGCGACAACCTGACGCCGTCGTTGAGGAGAAGACGACGCTGGAACAAGCTGCGATCTATCGTCTCTCGGGTGACTACAACCCATTGCATATCGATCCGTCGTTCTCCAAAATGGGAGGATTCTCCAAGCCTAGTGAGTGGACGAGTGGCATACGACAGCTGACGCGATGCAGTTCTTCACGGCCTTTGCTTCATGGGAATTGCCGGAAAACACGTCCTCAAGACCTTTGGACCGTACACGGACATCAAGGTCCGATTTGCCGGCACCGTGATTCCTGGCGAGACGCTCGTCACGGAGATGTGGAAGGAGGGTGACAAGGTCATATTTGGTGAGTGAGACGTTGCCAGGCTGCATCTCATCAACAATCGCCAGCTTCCAAAGTCAAGGAGCGCAATACACCTGCGTTGAGCAATGCTGCGGTGACTTTGGTGAAGCAGGACTCTACCAAGGCAAAGTTGTGACACGCTTGTTAGTCTCAGAGCCCAGTAGATCATCAGCACTTGCACCTGCATGTATCGCCTCAAACGGCTGGAGCCCCGCATTTCACGTGGCGGTGCCAAGTTTCAGGAGCGAGCCACTCAAAATAAAAGGACGTGTTCAGCGTCTGTCGCACATTTTCCCGCGACGGATGAACGAGTAGTCCACAGGCGATAGATCTATGAGAGCTGTTAGGGACCGCCCCCCATCTGAGCAGTTTCCAGCACAACACCTGAGCCATGTCCATATCGAGACTGCAGCTGGCGGCGGCCCTCTTAGGTGAGTTACCGAGAAAAACATCGCACAGCCCCTCACCTGGGTTCCAGAATACGACAACGACGATGATGAACCGTCCTCTTCGCGACCTCATATCTCTCATCGCGATTCCGCCTTGTTCAAACCGTTCGCTCCTAAACCTCTGGATGGATGGGACCTCCCTTCGAATGGTCGACGACACGATGGCGATGAGGGTCGGGCGCAGCCACGGAGACGACTTCAACCTAGTCCTGTGCCTTCTGTTCGACCGCACAATGGACAGATGATGAACGGGCCGTATCCTAGCATGTCGTCGAGGCGATTAGACAGACTCCTGGACCCGGACTATGACGAATCTCACGTTCAGCCGGAGGCGCAGACCCTCCCCGAACATGTCCTCGACACACCTCATTGGCAGTCCTCTCGACCCAATGCCCCACCCCAAATCACCCTTCCTCACATCACGCCGCCCGAACCTGACATTCAATCTCCACTCGATACCGTCTCATCCTCTCCTGCCATCCCCAGCGGCTCCTTCTTCCCACGTCCGCCGCTCCCGCTCCCGCTCCGAGACGCAGACGTAGGTCACTTGACGCCCGAAGCGATCACCTCTCCACTTCAAGGGCGAGCAGCGTCCATCCATCTCAGCCTGAGTGGGAACAACAGCGCTCAGAGTCAACTCAGCGAGCGGGAGCAGGTTGAATACTTTGGAGGGGCTGACGATGTCGAAGAGGTCTTGCGACGCTCAGAACAGGTTCGATCGCTTGCCGAGGGAGCTTTGCGATCACCTCGGATGATCCCTCTTCCTCCTTCTCCCGGGAACACGCTCAACGCCATGACCAGCCGACCCATCTCTTCGCTCAGCCGTCTGTCATCTTCCAAGTCGATCTTCCACGCCAATGCCGATATCACCCGAGACGATGGCCCAAACCCGTTCGCGCTTCCTCCTCCACCTGCAGAACTGGGCAGTCGATTCGACCCGAAGCGGAGCATCGATCTCGGTTCAGGCTCTCGACCATCGATGAGCAATCGCGTGTCATTCGCTGACCCAACTGGTCGTCGCAACTCACTTGGCGACATGACTGGGATAGATCAAGACTTTGGCCCGGCTATGCCACCTCGTCAACGTCGCATGTCGGGAACTCCTGCTCAAGCTTTGGCTTCCCTTCCATCCGATAGACCCGCCTCCAAGACATGGGATGATATACCGACACCCAACGAGTTTGGTCGACCTCTCATGCCTAATCGATACTCTACCATGAGCAATCTCTCCTCCCTACGTGATAAGAGGACCTCGGTGCTTCGCCCACAAACACTGTTCATGCCTCGACCGCTTTCTGGTATCCTGCCCCCACCGTCCCCTCCCAAAAACGTACCTGATGGCTATACGCTCGGAGACAAACCACTTCCACCTGGTTCTCGATCGTCCATCTTGTCACTTGCCAATCCCCGGCCTGGTCTACCAATGAGTCTGAGTATGAGGACATTCAGGGACAGTCTTTTGGCAGATATACCGAGGGAGGACGTGGTTGAGGCACAAGGAGAGCAAGAAGGTGAACTCGAGCCCGAGGCAGAAGACGAACGGAGACCAGGCAAGCTGTACGGGACCAGCCTCATGGATCAGCTGGAAGCGAGGAAAGCGGCTCAACGATCAAGACAGCGTGTCTTTGTCGGGGATTCGAGACCCGCCATGATGGCTAGGCCATCGCAGGGTCAGGAAGTTGAGTCGATTCAGCCTGACACAGCTCAGCGCGATACAATCCTGCAGTCAAAGTCAAATGTCGATCTCGCCGCCTCCCACGATAGAATCTCCAAATCGCGCTCAGTGTTCGGCGTCGATCAGCTATGGGAGAAGGAACTGGCCAAGCTCAAAGTGAGGCAGGAAGAAGAAGCACGTGAGGCGGCTCAGCAGGCCGCACGGGAAGCCCTCGAGGGGAAGAAACGAGGCAAAAAGGACAAAGGCAAGGGCAAAGTCACGCCCACGCCGATCGAGCCGGAGTTGTTGTTGCCTTCTTCCCCTGTCAGGACGACTATGGAGCTAGGACACGGACTGCCTATCTCTCCCATCAAGCGTCTGTCTGGCGGTCCACCAAGATTGTCCTACTCTCCTGCCAAGGCTCCGCCGACAATGATACCGCACTTGGCTGGAGACGAGAGACGTGCAGCTGCGGGGAAGAATGACGGATGGTCGAGTGACGGTGAAGATGAGAAGCAGGTTCCATCGCCGGAGGTAGATGACGATGACTCTGACGAGGACGTCCCGCTCTCCCGGTTAGCGCCTAAGAGGTCCGAACTCGACGACGACGACTCGGACGAGGACGTGCCCTTGTCCAAGCTCGCCACTGGCAAACCGAATGAAAACCGACCTGTCAAGCTCACGTCGCCCACGTTGAATCTCGACACTGCAGAGTTTGGCACCAGCTCGCTTGGCTTAGACATACCCGGCTTGACGCCGACCACGGCCGCCGCCCAGGATGATGATGTACCGCTTGCTCTGCGTCGTCCTGCCACACAGCTGCTCGATGCGGAAGACGACATTCCTCTGGGACTGAAGCGTCAATCCGCTTTCGCCTCTCCCTATGGCGATGCGTATCTTGGCTCGTATCCATCGATGGGGATGCCAAGTCTCCCATCGATGCCATATGGCATGCCTTACCCTCAATACCCGCCTGTCAACCCTTATGGATACCCCGTATACCAGTATCCTCCCTATGCCTATGGAGTTAGTCCATACCCTCGGCCAGAATCCGTTCACGAGTACATGAATCCCAACTTTGGGATGCCTCCGAGTGCGGCTCAGCAACAGGCTGCAGTGAGTAAGATTGACAGTTGGAGGAAAGAGGTCGCTGTCGCGCCTGCCGGGGGAAGTAGTGGATCAAGTGGACCGGGTGTGGCCTAACACTCTACAGTCTATGCATGTGATGCGTCGAGTGCAGATCGTCGTTGCCATGTGGAGCGCCACAGTCGACGCTCGCCGTGTCCCGTTGGCACGCGATGAAAAAAAATTGGGCACTGTACCGAACATTGAGCAGAGGTCAACTTTTGAGTCTGTACTCCTTTGTACCAACGAGCAGCGGCGAAGAGGAAGCCATGGCGAAGGAACAGCCTTCTTCCTAGACGATCTGTGACGTCCACGGATACCTTGTCTCGCTTCACGAAAAACGCGAACGTCGCTCCGCTTGCTTGGCACCGTCCGGGCTTTTCCTCTCCCATTCCAGCATGAAGTCGTCCTCCTCTCGCCCCTTGTCCAATGGACTGTCAGGAGGCTACACCTACCACAGAGACTTGGAGAAGGGAGGTGTAGGGCTCTCCTCCTCTTCGGCGCTAGCTCGCCGTATCATACCAACGAAGAAGGGCCGATGGGCCGTGATGATATTCTGCGGGCTTGCCACCGTCTACTACTTTACAGCATTCCACGGCCCACACGACGAGCATTATCGTCATCCTGGATCAGATGGTCTACCACGACACAACTCAGATCCAGAATGGGAGGGAGATCCGACCGATCAACACCGTCGTCCGCCGCCCAAGCCCCAAGAGCAATGGATACCTGGCAATGCCAACGAGCATGACGGGCCTCGTCCTCCGCCAGCAACAGAGGGGGAGGATCAAATTCGATTCGGTAGCGGAGGGTCACCTCCGGCTCAGGATGAACCAGTGTTACCAGTCAAGCAACTGACACTTCTCGAACGACAAAATTGGATCGAGCCTATGGATCCGGACATGTCGCTCGTGGCCTCTCCCTCCGAACTGTTCCCTGAGATCTCCCTACAGGACTACTTCAAGCCGCCCCCAGAAGATCCTTTCCCTGAGAACCTGCTCCGAACCATCATCTCACCTCCACCAAAGACAAATAACAAGAACAAGGATTACGTGTGGGAGGCGGGGCCGAAGACCTTTAGACATCAATGGGTGCCGCCCGACAACTGGGACGAGCAGAAAGAGGTTCGAAAGATTCAATGGGAAGGGTTTGCGAGGGGACGGGAGGGATGGGAGAATGAGGCCGAGCGAAAGGTCAGAGAGGAGAGGAAGGAGGCGGTCAGACGGGGATTCGCATATGGTTGGCAAGGGTACAAGGACTTTGCGTGGGGTGGGTCGCGGTCGGGTACAGACCGAGCTGACGGATAGGTCATGACGAGGTCAAACCGGTCTCTGAAGATGTCGCTGATCCATTCAATGGGTAGGTCCAAAAAAGCTTAGACGTTGCTGACGCTCCCAGCTGGGGCGCGTCCATCGTCGACACACTCGGGACCCTCCTCGTTATGGGTCTCTCCGACGAGTTTAATCTATGTCGTGCGCATGTCAACCAGATCAACTTTCACTGGTTCGAAGGCAGAGACTGGTCTCAAGGCTATAGCTCTGAGCCATCACCAACGGATGACGACGAGACGCCCGCAGAGATCTGGAGTATGCCTCGAGATCGCACCGTCCTGTTGCCAGTGTTCGAAACATCGATTCGATACCTCGGCGGTCTTCTCAGCGCTTATGACCTATCCGGGGACAAGATGATCCTGGATCGATGTGTCGAGCTGGCTGACATCATTGGCTCAGCGTTCAACACCGAGTCGGGTATCCCTGCGGGCCGAATGGATCCCGGAAACCCGGGAGATCATCGACTGGGCTCCATTTCCATCGCTGAAGCAGGCAGTATGACTGTCGAATTCATGCGCCTCGCACTTGTCACTGGCAATCGGACGTACTTTGATTGGGTCCAGTGCGCGACAGACTATTTGGATCAACGTGTCATTCCCCGATCCGTCATTCCTCCGTTGATCCCTCTCATGTTCCAGCCAGACTCGGGGCTCGGTGCAAAGATGGACGGAGCGTTCGCCTGGGGAGGGATGGCCGATAGCTATTATGAGTATCTGATTAAGACGTACAAGCTTCTCGGTGGATCCGAGATTGCTCAACAGTACAAGAGGATCTATGAAGAATCCGTCATCGTCTCGAAGAAGAACCTCTTCACCGATATCGACTACATCCCGGATCATCCTATACTGGCCATCGGCAAGATTGAACACGGCCGGTTCAAGCCAGAGATTGAGCATCTGACGTGTTTTGCGGGAGGCATGCTCGCCATGGGCGCGAAACTCTTGCAACGACAGGAGGACATGGAGGACGCGGAAAAGTTCACCAACTCGTGCTATTGGGTCTCGCAGGTGGGGCCACTGGGGCTTCAACCGGAACATGTCGAGTTTTACAACCCAGACCATGAGGAGGTTTGGGACAACGTCGATGAGACTGGACGGATCATACATCCCTACGTGGACGAAGCTGAGCTCAAGGCGAAAGGAGCGGATGTCGGCAGAACATACAAGGACAAGTCCGGTGTGATCCGATGGAGCAGTGACAAGCAGCCGGTGCTCGAAGCGGATGGTGGAACGGGTCCAAACCACAACGTGAAGACGGTGAAAAAGCTCAGAGGCAAATTGCCAGGCATCAAGGGGGTCGGACCGAGGTATATCAACAGGCCGGAGACTGTCGAGTCATTGTTTTACATGTGAGCGGTCTCAGACGGGACATTGACTGACCCAAAGGTTCCGATTGACTGGTGATCGCAAGTGGCAAGATAAAGGTTGGAAAATGTTCGTCTCTTGGATGACGGCGTCAAAGGTCTCTGGAGGGTTCAGCTCGGTCACGGATGTCACCAAGTCGCCTCCAAAGTATGGCGATAATATGGAGTCGTTTGCGTTTGCGGAACTGTTCAAGTGAGTCAAAGGCTCGGGAGATAGGTCTGATGTTTCACAAGGTATCACTATCTCTTGCAATCGGAACCAGACTTCATCTCGTTGGACGACTACGTTTTCAACACGGGTGAGTATGAAGACTCACACACACACACACACACACACACACACACACACACACACACACACACACACACACACAACACACACACACACACACACACACACACACACACACACACACACACACACACACACACACACACACACACACACACACACACACACACACACACACACACACACACACACACACACACACACACACACACACACACACACACACACACACACACACACACACACACACACACACACACACACACACACACACACACACACACACACACACACACACACACACACACACACACACACACACACACACACACACACACACACACACACACACACACACACACACACACACACACACACACACACACACACACACACACACACCCCAACACAATGCTGATCCCCTGCGCAGAGGCGCACCCGCTCATTGCCAATCGGGACATCCTCCCCGGCTCTCAACGCTTATGGCGTCCGCCTACCGATCCCGATGCCGACCTTGGCGTCCGTGGGCAAGGTACAGACGTCCAAAAGTGGAAGCGACAAAGCGTACTCTGGAAGGGCAGAGAGACGCACAAGCAAGTCAAGGCGGAGAAGCCTGAGCAACATCAAGGTGGAGGCAAAGGGATGGGAGGAGGTGGTGGGAGGCCAGGCTACATTCCTCCTCTTCCGCCAGGGTTTGGTAATCAAGAATGATACGTTAATTGTACTAGTACATTTGCATGCTTGCATCACGCGTTTTCGTCCCTATTGACGGCTTGGCTGTCCGAACCCTTGACACTGTTCCCCGTGACGTCTTTTTCCTGGACGAAGCAAGCGCTGAGGACGGTGAGGATCATGATACACCCTGTGGATATCCAAACGATGGAGATGGACGAGGCGTAGGCTTTCAGAGCGAGATTTTGGAGCGTTGGCGGTAAGCGAGCGATGGCGGCTTTGCTATGGAGGATGGAGGAGATGATCTGAGTGTGTCAGTGAGCATATCAGAGGGTCCAACTTGCCTCGTCTCTGCCTGGATAGTCGCCAAACTGTTTCTTCATCTGCGAGGCGAAAGCCCCGATCTGGATCGATCCGCCAATGGAAATGCCTAATGCGACGCCGAGTGTGCGAACGGTGTATAGTAGGGCTGTGGCTTTGGGCTGGAGTGGTCAGACTGACTCTCTGCGAACGGGTACCTACCATGTTCTTGCTATCGACAGCGGTTATGAGAGCGACTTGGGGTCAGCTGATGTTCCGGCATCACCACTCACTCAGCTGACAGCACAGGAACATGGAATATCCCAAGGAAGCAGGGAAGAATGTCAGGTAATACCCCCACCATGGCCACGCGGGATTCCAATTCGCTGCGATCCAAGAGCAGAAGACGGATGGGATGAGCGAATACACCCCGAGGCGTTTATAAGCACCCCCTCGGCGGATATGCCTGTCTTCAGCGTTTTGCTACGGGTTTCGACTCACTGTCCCGCGATCATTGACCCTAGGGCTAGACCGGCACCTCCACAGAGGGAGAGCATGAGACCTGCATATGCGGTGGACGACTTGACGACGACGGTGAAGTAGACAGGGCTGCAAGTCAGCGGTACCCTGCCGCGGCTCAGAGCTTACACTTGGAACATCTGCCTTTGTTAGCGTAAACTTTTGGGGGGCGAGGAGATCACTCACGAAAGCCTGATTCCCAATAGACAAGAATAGTCCACTGCTCATGATGGCCAGCCTGTGCTTGCTCCGAAGTATCCTCATAGGTACCAGTGGACTCTTGACCCTGGTTTCGACCCATCCAAAGATGACCAACGCGACGACGCTGGCAAGTAGATTTCCCCAGACGACTGGAGCAGACCATGGTTCAAGATAAGAGGTGTGGAATGAGAAGCCCAGGAGGAGTGTCGATACGGATCCAATGAGGAGGATGGTACCTATCCAGTCGAGGGATGCGAGGCCAGAAAGAAGCGAGGTGTGGGTCGGCGGTATTGGTTGGGCAGGGAGGACCATCGTGACGATGGTGGCACAGAAGACTGTGATGGGGACCTGGCCGTATAAATGCGAGGATGGCATTGAGCGCTCACCTGGAGCCAGAATGACAGATGCCATCCATATTTGTCCGCTAACCATCCAGAGACGGGTCCACCAATCATGGATCCGCTTCCGAAGACGGTCATCATGAGGCCTAGTTGGGGTGTCAGAGTCGGTTCGGACCACATGGCCTACCCTGATACAGGCCTCGATCTCTCAGAGGGACAAGGTCTGTGACGATGACACTCGACACAGTGAGCAGCCCTCCTCCCCCAAGCTGCGACATCAGTCTGAGACACTCCCGTTATCGCCTACTCACCCCGGCAAAAGCTCTCGCCGCGATCAACACATACATGTTCGGGCTCAGAGCACACATGACCGTCCCTAGGCCGTAGAAGAAGCAAGCCGTGTCCATGGCGAATGTACGCCCGAGCGTGTCCATGAATACGCCATACACAGGGATCACTGGCGTCAGAAAGGAACACGCCTCGACAGGAACTCACCCGCCGCACTGGTCAGTGAAAAGATGCTTCCTAGATAACTGGCCAGCTCGGAATGGTTAAACTCTGACGAGATGAGCGGTGCCAGCGTCGGTATAGCGGTCGACTGGAAAGCAAAGACAAAGTTGGAGGACCAGATTCCGACGCAGATGAGGACGAATCGTGATCTAGAAATGGAGTCTCGCAGTGGTGCAGAGCGATCCAATACCTTGCTTCCGCTAGGCGCAGGCTCACTCGGGCCAAGGATTGGAGATCCTTCCCTCGGAGTCGCCCATGTTGAGGTGGATCCCCTTGTGCCAGGCGTATCGTCACCATTGACGTATCGAGATATACTTGATTGAACGCTGTGAGAGGGTCCACTGACCAGCCGAGTTCGCTCGTTGGCCGGATGAATAACGATAGCTGACATGGTGGGGATGGTGGAAATCTCCTGGT
This sequence comes from Kockovaella imperatae, assembly GCF_002102565.1. Classification (NCBI taxonomy): domain Eukaryota; kingdom Fungi; phylum Basidiomycota; class Tremellomycetes; order Tremellales; family Cuniculitremaceae; genus Kockovaella; species Kockovaella imperatae. The sequence continues at coordinate 70,383 of NW_019028962.1, forward strand.
CCGTTGAGGAAATACGCCGAGCCTGACAGTGGTCTCAACTCCTTCCTCACTGCTGATGACGAGCTCCGGTAACCCTCGACCCGCTCTCCCACTGACTCCTCACACCTCAATACGACTCGGCGTACAATATTGATAATACAAAGTCTCAACAGATCGGATCTACCCGATCAATCACGCACCTCGTCTATCACGTGATTCTACCGTCCCCCCAGCTGCTGCAGGCCGGCCATACCCCCGATGCATGCATGCATCATCATCATCTTCATCATGTGCTCAACTCTGCTTCATCTGCAAACGCTTGCCTGAAGACATCCACCTCGTCCCCCAGTTCCAGTTCCATCCCCATCCCCACTTCATCCTCCCATACCATTCTCAACGAATCGCAGACGCTCTTTAGGCCAAATAGAAAGCCCATATCGGGCGTGTGGGGATGTTTGGGCGGGAATCGAGCCATGGTCAGGCCGGTCGTGGGGTCGACAGGACTGTCATAGCCTTTGCCTAGACCATTGACGTCTTCCTTGTACGTATCAGTAAACGGGACAAAGTCTTGACCCGTGGTGGTATGGGCGAAATCGACGATCCGAATGTTCACCTCGCCTTTGATCCGGTGTGTATTGTCGGCAAGGTC